>NW_021604776.1:642299-648263 GCF_004785775.1 Grammomys surdaster | reverse complement strand
TGTGTGTGTGTGTGTGTGTGTGTGTGTGTGTGTGTGTGTGTGTGTGTCTGTCTGTCTGTCTGTCTGTCTGTCTGTCAAATGTGTGGAGGTCAGAAAACAAAGTATTTGTGAGAGTCAGTGCTTGCCTTCCACCATGTGGGTCCTAGGGACTGAACTCTGATTGTCAGGCTTAGAGGCAAGCGCCTTTACTCACCGGGCCATCTCAGTGGCACCCACAGTGGACTCTAAATGGATGATAACTACTCTGTGATAGCTAGAAAGATTAAGAAATCCATGCGATAATGCAAAATGTCAAAGCAAAGAGAGGGGAGAATTCACATACACACACACACCTATATGCAGCACAGTGTTTTGTCAAAGGGTAAATGTGAGCTTTAGACCCTATTACCCAGTTACCTCCAGCCACCTCAGGAAAGATAATTCCAGAAAAAAATAAAAGCCATGGAATCTTTCTTTTTTGCCAAAGTCTTTGTATGCAGGCTGGCTTTGAACACACCACTGCTTCGGCCTCCTAAGTTTTATTGGAGGAAATCCTGAAAATGGGGCAGTGTAGGGAAGTTCTGAGTGGGTGAAGTCCTAAGTGAATAGATACTTTGACATAGGCACAGCATGTTATGGACTCAGAGACCTATTGGCCTATGGTAAATTGACAAACTCTTGCCCATATAGCCAGGCTCGAGAGGGACAGCAAAGCTTTTTGGGGAGGTCTGAGTATGTGGGTTTATGAACATTGACCAGTGATACAAAGATTAGCAACCCTGTTTTCCTCCTGGCCACATCTAGAGCCTGAGACTGCTCCCCTATAAAGATTTGCTAACCCTCCCCGTGTGCTGTATCTAATAAACAGGCTGAGATTCTGGGTAGCCTTAGCAGTTAGAGAACCCAACCTGATCCTGATCCCAGCTTTATGTTGGGAGTGTTTATGTATCTCCATTCCCTCTAAAATCCTAGTCAGGGTTCCAGGACCCATGCCTCAAAGGTTGAGGCAGAGCAGGTAGTCTTGTGTCTAAGAATCAAAGGAGACAACCTGGTTGGTAGGTTTTGGAGAAGGCAATCAAAGTTTTTCAAGAATCTGTAACACCATTAGACCACCCTGTTGTCTTTAGGAGACATGAGAACACACACACACACACACACACACACACACACACTCCAAACATTGATATCCCCAATACTGAAAATAGAAAAGTAGATAGATATCACAAAGTATGGACACCGAGCTCAGCGTAGCCTACTTTTATTTTAGGCTTTATTCCTGACTTTGCTTTGCAGCCAGCAGTCCAGTGTATTCACTAAAAGCAAACTCCCTGCACACAGATGGGCTCACCAAGTAGCCCTGGACCACAGCTTTACACAAGGTACCTCCTGGACACTCCAGATATTGATAATTATCTGGGTCTTTGTGGGGGAGGTTGTTTTACTTTTTCCATTTTCCAGTGTGTGTAGTGTTGGCATGTGTATGAACTCAGGAGCGTGTGTAATTACATGGGTGGACATGGATGTGAAAGGCTAAGTGATGTCAGGGGTCATCATCAGTGGTTCTTCCACATTCTTCATCAAGTCAGTCTCCCAGTCAAACCCAGAACTCACAGACATGGCTAATATTCCTAGGCAGTACGCTCTGGTGCTGCCCTGCCTCTCCCTTCTGAGTCTGCAATTACATGAAGTTACAGGTGAGCTGCTATGCTCAGCAAGCATCCTCATGGGTTCTGGGACTCTAAATTCCTGTCTGCCTGCTTGGGTGTGGAATGATTTAACCACTGAGCAATCTCTACAGCTGGCTGAGCTCAGGGCTGCTGCCACATCTTTAATATTCCATCATATCTAGATTAAAAAGAGGGACACTTTCAATAAAGTCTATCTTCTGCCAAACACACCAAATCAGCCAAATCTGAGTTACTCAAAGTTTGGTTTTGGTTTTTGGGTTGGTTTGTTTGTTTGTTTGTTTTCAGAGAAATACCACTAGTGGAGAGGCAGAGAAAGAGGAAGGGAGGAGGAGAGGATGACAGAACAGGAGAGAGAGAGAGTGAGAAAAGAAGGGAGAGAAGGGCTCACGTGATGTGCACAGGAGGCAGGGAGGGCAGTGGCTAGCCTGAAATCTGCAGCTAGGCAGGCTGGACAGTGTCTCCCAACTTGCTGCTGAAATCTGAAGACACTGCAGCTGAACTCCTTCTTCAATCATCTCGGTATTGTTGTCGTCAAGCCCTTTGAGTGATTGTGCCCCAAGTCGTGCTGTTTGGAGAAAGCAGTTCTCAGAAAGCAAGCATGAGCTACATAAACACGTGAACAGGAGATCCCAGCAGAAAGCAGACCTTGAGTTGAAAACATGCCAGGCACTTTGCTAAGATAAGGGGGCAATGGCGCAGGGCTTTATTTCATTCTGATGATGTTTCCCCAACTGGTGCTGAGGCTAAAACCCAAGGCTTTGTCTATACTGGGCAAGCAAGGACTGCATCACTGAGCAACAGCACTTATAGGTGATTGTTTGCTTGCTTGTAGGATCTTGCTGCCTGGAACTCAGCCTCCCTAGTGTTGATCTTAAGGACTAGAGTGTTATTCTGAATGAAATGGGGAAGAGTTTGAATAAAGAAATAGCGTGATTATTTGGCTTATATTTTAACTAAATTATTGGCCTCTAAATTATTGGAAAAGGGACTTCAGGAGCTTTCAAAATGGCTCCATGAGTAAAGGCACTTGCCACCAAGACTGATGACCTGAATTCAATCCCTAGGACCGGGGTGTTTTTCTCTGGCCTCCACACATGCACTGTGGCTAACACATTGTCACACAGATGCACACATGTGCGTGCACACAAATAAAAGTAAAGGAAATTTTAAGAGAAGAACTACAGGTAGTCAAGAAGAGAAACAAAAAGAATTTTGAGGGGTGAGGTATATTTCAGAGATCCAGGTGAGAGGCGAGAGTGGCTTGAACAAGCACAGCAACAGTCACAGGAAGAGAGGAATGTCCCGGAAACAAGTCAGTCTGTTGATGGCTTGAAGATAAGACGGAGCCAAGATTTGCTGGCGGATGTATGGATGGTCTGTGAGAGATATGTGAGAGTCTTCTGTGGTTTAGGGCAGTTGTGATAGAGGAATGAGGTCAAAATCATCATCATCATTATCATTATTATTATTATTATTGGATATTTTATTTACATTCCAGATGCTATTCCCTTACCCCATTTCCCCCCTGCCACCCAGGAACCCCCTATCCCATCCCCCTCCTCCTACTTCTATGAAGATGTGCCCCCACCTACCCCCTCCCCACTCCTACCTCCCCACCCTCAAAATTCCCACCCCCTGGGGCATCCAGCCTTCATGCGGTCAAGGTTCTCTTCTTCCACCTATGCCCAGCAGAGCCCTCCACTCTTACATATAAAGCTGAAGCCCTGGATCCCTCCCTAAGTGCTCCCAGGCTGGTGGTTTAGACCCTGGGAGCTGTGGTTGGTTGGTATTGTTGCTCTCCTCATGGGGCCACAAACTCTTTCAGCTCCAACAGTCTTCACTCTAACTCCTCCATTGGGAACCCCATTATCAGTTCAATGGCTAGTTGTGAGCATCTGCCTCTGAATATGTCAGACTCTTGCAGACCTCTGAGGAGACATCTATATCAGGCTCTTATCAGCATGCACTTCCGGACTTCCACATCAGCATCTACCTTCGGTGACTGCACATGGGATGGATACTCAGGTGGAATGGTCTCCAGACGGCCCCTCCTTCAGTTTATGTTCAGGGCAAAATCTAATCAGGGTTCATGGAAGAATAAAAGCAGAAAACTCAGAAGTGGTGAACAAAAGAAAGACCCATATTGTTAGACATAGAAGCAATAGGAACACACCCGTGTGCTGACAGGAATGGCCCAGTAAACAGGAGCACAGCAGTGATTCAGGAGAAAGGGGGAGAATGCTGCAACCTGGCTCTTGAGAGGCAATGGAATTCAGCACACAAGTACTACGTGCTCTTCCTGATCAGGAGCATGAACGTCATTCACCTTTGTTAAGTAGGGCAAGGAGAGCTGAAAGAACGCAGGGAAGAGAGGAAAAGTGGAAAGTTGGAGAGGACAGAGAGAGAGCAAGCTGCTGAACTTGGCCTGCGTTTATTAAAGGCTTCCCCCAGTTCCCAGTAAAATCCATGTGACCCCCAAAAGAAGGAGAAGGCAGACCAGACCCCCCAGATGTTTGGAGTAAGAAAGGAAGTATACAACAAGGAACAAAGACGGCAGGATGCAAGTAATTGGCCATGTTCCCCAGCGGTGGGCCTCACTGAGCGCCTCCAGGAAGCAGTAGAAAAAAGGACCTCTCCTCCATGTGGTTCATTTGCTTCCTTCCAATAAAAGGGAATATGGAAGCTCAAGATGCCAGAAGACATATTTGTCTGTACAGTGTCTGTGTTACTGATTTTTGTGTTGCTGTGACCAAAATATCTGACAGAAGAGAAAGGGTTATTTAGGTCCATGGTTTCCAAGAGATTTCAGTCTATTGTGGTGGTGAAGGTGTTTTAATTACTTTTCTGTGGCTGTGATAAAACACCATGACTCTTAAAGCATCGTATGGAAGAAAGAGTTTATTTGGGCTTAGTGTTCCGGACATTAGGAGTCCATCATGGTGGGAAGGTATGGCAAAAGGCAGCAGGCATGGTGACAGGAACTGAATGCTGAGAGCTTACAATTTGCACCTTGAGAATGAACCAGAGGGCTAGAGAGATGGCTCAGAGGTTAAGAGCACTGACTGCTCTTCCAGAAGTCCTGAGTTCAGTTCCTAGCACCCACATGGTGGCTCACAAATAAACAAAAACTAGAAACCACAATATATAGGCAGAGGACCTGGCGTAGACCCATGGAGGCCCTGTGCTTGCTGCTTCACTCTCTGTGAATTCATATGACCTTTGCTCAGTTCATTTACTGGGCCTTGTTTTCTTCTCTTCTCTTTGAATTACCCACAGTCAGGTATTTTGTTATAGCAGCACAAACAGGCTAAGACACTTACTAACTCAAAAACTCTGGATTCAGGGCCCACCAGGCTGTGTTTTAGCAAGATCACTGCAATTCCGGTGAATGTTTGTGAAGCAGGGCTTGAAGGCGCCGCCTGGCTAACTTTCCGTCTGCTCTTATCCCGTACTGCCACCTATTGGGCAACCTCGTTCACATGCTACCAGATAGATGAAACCTATTCAAAACAAAGGGAAGCTAATTTCCTTGTGTTTTTCTCTTCTAAAAAACTTTACAAACCAAACCAAAAAGAAAGTTATGAGTTTTTCAACGCAAATATTTTACACTGTTGTAAGCAGTATAATTGGAACTTTTTAAATGTGTGTGTGTGTGTGTGTGTGTGTGTGTGTGTGTATCAGAAGACAACTTGCTGGAATCTGTTTTCTCCTGACACGACATGGGTCATAGGAATCACACTCAGGTATATCAGGCAGATGAAGCAGACAATGCCAATATTTGAAAGTAATAACATCTCAGAAAATCTTACAAGTTCGTTATCATATCCCAAGTTAGTCATTTCTTGTTTTAGATGTTTAAGCTATTTCCAGTTTTCAGTAGTCACAACTAATAGCACAGTGAATATTTCTGTATGATAAGCTTGGGTAGTCATGTACAGTCACCAAAGGTAGATGCTGATGTGGAAGTCAGGAAGTGCATGCCGATAAGGGCTTGATATAGCTGTCTCCTTAGAGGTCTGCAAGAGTCTGACATATTCAGAGGCAGATGCTCACAACTAGCCATTGAACTGATCATGGGGTTCTCAATAGAGGAGTTAGAGTGAAGACTGAAGGAGAGCTGAAAGGATTTGTGGCACCATGAGGAGAGCAACAATACCAACCAACCACAGCTCCCAGGGTCTAAACCACCAGCCTGGGAGCACTTAGGGAGGGATCCAGGGCTTCAGCTGAATATGTAAGAGTGGAGGGTCCTGCTGGGCATAGGTGGAAGAAGAGATCCTTGGTCTCATGAAGGCTG
>NW_021604776.1:616828-642199 GCF_004785775.1 Grammomys surdaster | reverse complement strand
TGGGGTAAGGGAGTAACATATGAAATGTAAATAAAACATCAAAAAAAGTTTGGGTAGTTATTTCTTTTGGGTTATAAGCTCCAAACTAAAATCCTTTTTTCTCTTATTTAAAAGTTTGTCTGTTTTTATTGTATGTGAGTGTTTTTTGCCTGTATGTGTATGTGCCACGTGCATGCAGTGCCTACCAAGACCAGTAGAGGGTGATAGAGCCCACGGAGCTGCAGGTGCTGAGCATTGAACCCAGGTCCTCTGGAAGAGGAGCCAGTGCTCTTAACCCCTGAAACCACCTCACCATGACACCTAAAATTTCTTTTTAAAATTTATTTCATTTTAATTTCTTTTTTTCATTAAGTGACAGGAGCTGGGCATTGTGGCTCATTCCTTTAATCCTGACACTCAAAAGGTTGAGGCAGGAAGCTGTCTGTGAATTCAGGACCAGCCAGTTCTACATAGTGAGTTCCAGCTCAGCCAGGTATACATACTGAGACCCTGTCTTTTTTAAAAGGTGCAGGGGAGTGGGTGGAGAGATGGCTCAGTGGTTAAGAGCAGTGGCTGCTATTCCAGAGGTCCTGAGTTCAATTCCCAGCTACCACATGGTGTCTCATAACCATCTGTAATGGGATCTGATGCCCATATATATATATATATATATATATATATATATATATATATAAAATCTTAAAAAAAAAAAAAGGTGACAGGGTCTCACTATACTACCCAGGGTGGCCTCAAACTGACAATGTTCCTTTCTCAGCTTTGTGAGTAGCTGAAATTGCAAGCATATACTACCACACTTAAAGTAAATTTCTCCAGCTCTAGATATATAGAACATTATAACATTAGCATCATTTTGTCTAAGGTTTTTTTTTTTTTTAGAAAACTGCCTTTATTTTATTAGTTGGAAAAATAAGTGGTACAGAAAAAAAAGTATAACTGCCTCAGGCATGAAACCAAAGTCCTATTTACTTAGTCCAGTCTGGAAAGGGATACTGGAATGATATATAGGGATGAATAAGGGAGATATGGCCATATTTTATCAGAGAAAGTGACAAAATGGGATTTTAAAAATGAATTTTTCATCTGAGTTTATTTCCAAATACACTTTCTTAAAAACAAATAAAAAGCAATACACTTTCTGTGGGAATGACAAATATCAGTATTAGGAAATCCAATTATACAAAAAATACTACCTCTAGTCTGGGGTAGATATATTTATCTGTTGGTATATTAAGTGGCACTAATTACACAGTAACCATAAGGTAACTAACATGAGACCACAGAACTGTAACTCTGCCACAGCTGCGTGGACTTGGGCCTTTCTGGCTGGACAAGTTGTCAAAAAAAAACCTGGATGCCCACCCCAGAGCTCTGCCAATGGAATCTGTTAAGAAGTAAAGCACTGAAGTAGTGACTCATCAGAGTTCTTGCAGTTGACAGAAAATAGGCAACACATGTTACTTATAAAGTAGTTATGGCCTAATTCACAAAAGTTACCAACAGTTCCTCTTTCTAGAAAGAAGAAAGAAGTTAAATTCTTTGACTGAGCGCCTGGTGTCAGGTAGAGTGCAGAAGGGGCTGTTTGGAGCACTGTCAGAGGACCCTGGCTGATCAGACAGGCTGGACATTATTAATAATCATGGTTAGCTTCTAAATACTGGTAGCAAGATTACTTCTTATTTGTAATCTTAGGTAAATTTACATAAATAAAAAGGCCAGTAATAATACACTAAGATTAATAAACAGCACTTCAAATTAACCGCATGAGGCTGCGCTTCACAAGGCTTCACAAGATGAGGCACCCAGACTTTTCTTCTCACATCTAGCTTGCAGAGCAACTCTCATGGCCATCTCAAAAACCTCTCTCACTCCATCTTTGGTCTTTGCTGAACACTCCATGTACCCAAAAGCACCAATCCTGTTTGCCATATCTCTGCCTTCTTCAGGTTTTACTGGCTCCTGCTTCATTTTGGCTAACTCCGGACTTGTGTGCTCATCATTCCAAAGATCCTTCTTGTTCCCAACTAGGATGATGGGCACATTTGGACAGAAATTCTTGACCTCTGGAGTCCATTTTTCTGGGATGTTTTCTAAACTATCAGGACTGCCAATAGAAAAACAAATGCATCAGTATAACATCAGTATCTAGATAGGAGAGAGGCCCCAGGCAGTCATAATCTTCCTGTCCAGCTGTGTCCCATATAGCCAACTCTACCTGCTTTCTATCCACTTCAATATCTGCCACCTAGTTTTCAAACACCGTGGGCACATAAACCTCTGGGAACTGGTCCTTGCTGAA
Organism: Grammomys surdaster; assembly: GCF_004785775.1. Classification (NCBI taxonomy): domain Eukaryota; kingdom Metazoa; phylum Chordata; class Mammalia; order Rodentia; family Muridae; genus Grammomys; species Grammomys surdaster. Next base: position 639,903 of record NW_021604776.1, on the reverse strand, counting down.
GACTATGAGCAAGCATGTCTTACCACAAGCTCCATCACCAACAATCACCAGTTTCTTCCTGATGGCAGCCATCACTTAAGAAAACGCTGAAAACACAGCTTCTAGGATGCAGTTGTACTTCTCAGATGCAAGGCTCAAGGCGATGACTCCGAGTCCAGCCTCTTCGCGCTGAGGACACCTGTCCATGAGTCCATGAGCTCTGAGACAAGGACAAGCAGCTCTGTGGGAGACACTGGGCGAAGAAGAGCTTGTCTAAGGTTTTTTATTTTGTTTTAGACAGTGTCTTGTGGGCTGACCTCAAATTTTCTGTGACAAAAGACCATGACCAAAGCAAGTTGGGGGGGGTGGGTTTATTTGGCTACATCATAATTCACCATTGAAGGAAGTCAGGACAGGAACCAAAACAGGGCAGGAACCTGGAGGCAGGAGCTGATGCAGATGCCGTGGAGGACTAGTGCTCACTAGCTTACTTCCCATGACTTGCTCAACCTGCTTTCTTAAAGATCCCAGGACCACCAGTCAAGGGGTGGCACCACCCACCATAGGTTGGGGCTATGCCCCACTGCTCAATAATTTTTTAAAAATGTCTTACAGCCAGATCTTATCGAAGCATTTTCTCAGGTTCCTTCCTTTCAGACGACTCTAGTTTGTGTATCAGGTTGACATTAAGACTAGTCAGCACAATAGCCAAGGATGACCTTGCATTTCTGATCCTTTTGCCCTGATTGCCCCCCATGCTAAGTTTACAGGCATGCATACCTGTAAACAGCTCTGATGGTTTGAATGAGAATGGTCCCCATAGGTTCATATACTTGAAAATTGTTCCCCAATTAGTGGAACTAACTTCCCAGTTGGGAAGGATTAGGAGGTTCACCCTGTTGGAGGAGTTGTGTCACTGGAAATGGGCTTTGAAGTTTCAAAAGACTCTTGTGATTCATAGTTCTCTCCCTCCCTCCCTCCCTCCCTTCCTCTCTCTTTTTCTCTCTTTCCCCACCCTCTTGTGCTTGTTGTTCAAGATGTGAGTTCTACAGCAACCCACTGTAAGCCTCAAATAAACTCTCTTCTTTACGTTATCTTGGTCACAGTGTCTTGTCACAGCAACAGAAAAATAACAAAGACACTGCTTTTGTGGTGCTGGGCATAGAACACAGAGTCTAGTGCATGCTAGCTAGGCAAGTACTCTACCCATTTGCTTAAGTTTAAAGAAAAAACTAAAAACTAAAAATAATCCAAATGTACTCATGAAAGAGTCAGTAAACTGTTATAAATGCCTGTTACTCTGTAGGTATGATAAATTATGCTTCTAGCAAGTGTCTCACAACATACTGTCAGGGAATTCTGCTAAAGATCCTAGCTTCATCTCAAGATCTCTCCATATGTCCTTTGCTCTACTTTGTCTTGTTTTCTGAGACAGGGTCTCTCTATGTCCTGGAACTCGCTAGGTAGACCAGGCTAGCCTAGAACTCACAGCTCATCCAACTGTAAGCCACCATTCTGATTATTGCATGTCCTTCTTGTATGACCTACTATGGTCTTCATTGTAGCACAGTGACCTCAAGTTACTTTAACTGCTTATGTGGATGGTCAGATCCCCAAGAAGATGTCAAAGAAGAAGGGGAGGTGGTGGAGATAGAAGAAGAAGGAGGAGGAGGAGGAGGAGGAGGAGGAAAATGCTTTTTAGGACCTGGTCTCAAAAGCAACATGTCATCATTTCTGCCATAATCACAAGATCTAGAGAAAGAACATGGACTCTACCTCTGAGTGGGACAAATATCAAAGCTACATTGTACAATTGTGTGCAATGAAATGTTGTAAACACTTTTGAAAATCCAATCTTTCTCTGTAATCAACATCACTATCCATCAGAGAAATGCAAATTAAAACCACTAGACAGCACTACAAACCCACCAGAATGCCTAAAAGTAAAATATGGATCAAAACTATTCTGCCCTGAAGGTGAGAATGGATGTTCGTACAATCACTCTAGGAAAACTAGCTGCACGGATAGAGCCTAAACTCACATGACTCAACACTCTCCTAGGTTTGCTCCTGAGAGACATGAATGAACATGCACTGCAAAAGACATATAGGCGAATGTGCCTAGAGTCAGTCTTTCAGAATAATTAAAAGCTGGATGTCGAAATTTTCTGTTAAAGATCCATTTTAGAAGAGGCCAAGCCAGTTAGCATCGTAGCAGGGAGTGGGAAGGGGTTCAGGAGCTCCCACCCCTGAAACTCTATAAACTTCTGGGAAAGGAAAGGTCAGTTTTCATTAAGGATGTAGCCCCTGGTAGGTAGACTACAATACAGTAAATTGCCCCATACCTATATGTATTTAAGCAGCACAAACTGGACTCAAGGAAGAGTATAGTGGAACTAGAAAGACTTAGAGGATGATGGAGGTGTGAATATGATCAAAATACATTGTATGCATCAATGAAATTCCCAAAGAATTTTTATACACATATATAATATATAATGTATAGTGTATAGTATATAATGTATAATATAATAATAAATATATATTTGGTTTTTTAAAGATTTATTTATTCATTTTCTATATATGAGTACACTGTCACTATCTTCAGGTGCACCAGAAGAGGGCATCGGATCCCATTAGAGATGGTTGTGAGCCACAATGTGGTTGCTGGGAATTGAAATCAGGACCTCTGGAAGAGCAGTTGGCGCTCTTTACCACTGAGCCATCTCTCCAGCCCTGTATTTGGTTTTTTGAGACTGGGTTTCTCTGTGTAACAGCCCTGGCTGTCACGGAACTAGCTCTGTAGACTATTCTGGCCTCAAATTCACAGAGATCCACCTGCCTCTGCCTCCTGAGTGCTAGGATAAAAGACATGCACCACCAACACCCAGCCCTAAAAATATCTTTAAATGTCTGTCAATAAGAAAATGGATCTAGAAGCTGGAGGGATGGCTCATCTGTTAAGAGCACTGACTAATTCTTCCCAAGGACCCATGTTCAATTCCCAGCATACATATGGCAGCTCACAATGGTCTGTAATCCAAGATCTGACACCCTCACACAGACATACATGCATACAAGCAAAACAGGAATGCATACAAATCAAAAATAAAAATTGGAAAAGGAAAAGAAAAAAGATCTGGAGCCTAACATACTGGTGCATGCTTTTAATCCCAGCATTCAGGGAACAGAGGCAGGTGGATCTCTGTGGGTTTGAAGTCAGCAAGGTCTACATAGTGAGTTTCAGAACAGGCTACATAGTAAGACCCTGCCACGAAAAAAAAAAATGAAGAGTAAAAAATAAAAAGCAAAAAGAAAATAAAATGGATCTATAAGCTAAGAGTGATCTAGTCACCCAGTGGCATACCACACTTTAACATAAAATGATTGTTTACACACCCAGAAGGAAAAAGGCAATAACCATTAGACTTAACAAAGGAAGCCAGACACATACTGTGTAATTCTATGTGTGTAATATCAAAAACAGGAAGCTAATCAGTAGCAATAGAAATCAGAGGATGTTTTCACTTCTAATGAGACAGGGAAATGGATACTGATAGGAAAAAGGCACAAAGAAGTTCTGGAAGGTTAGGACAAGTGTGTGTGTGTGTGTGTGTGTGTGTGTGTGTGTGTGTGTGTGTATGAATATTAGAAGCCAGAGCTGGAAAGATGGCTCAATGTTAAGAGTTCATATTGTTCTTACTAAGGACCTGGGTTCTCAGTATACATTCAGGCAAAACACCCATACACATAAAGTCATTTTTAGAAAAGAAACATCTGAGGGGCTGATGAGATGGCTCAGTGGTTAAGAGCACTGGGTGCTCTGCCACAGGTCCTGATTCAATTCCCATGATGGCTCACAACTGTCTAACTGTAGTCTCATGGGGTCTGATGCCCTCTTCTGGTGTGCAGATGTACACCCATAAAGACAGACAAAACACCCATATACATACCTTTTGATAGTAAATAATAAAATAAATAATTTTAAGAAAAGGAAAGGAAAAATTTAAAAAAGAAAAGAGACATCTGAATTTTTAAAAAAAAATGTTTATAAAGAAACCTCCACAGACCCCCATACTATGAGCAACAAGGCTTTAGAGAACACTGTTGTTAAATATTGGACTGATTCATGGTGAATGTAATGTCAAAGGTTCCTAGTTCTGTTTCAAAACTATGATGATATTGCTTCAGAAGACATTCAGGATGTATTTTATTTAAAAAAACAGGAACTACGGGGCTGGAGAGATGCCCCAGCAGTTAAGAGCACTGGCTGTTCTTCCAGAGGTCCTGAGTTCAATTTCCTGCAACCACATAGTGGCTCACAACCATCTATCTGTAATGGGATCTGATGCCCTCTTCTGGCATGCAAGTATACATGCAGCCAGAGCATTCATATACATAAAATAAATAAATCTTTTTTAAAACTTAAAAAAAAAAAACAGGAACTAAAACAAAACAAAAATAAAAACCCAGGTGGTAGAAGAACACATTTTTAATCCCAGAACTTGGGAGACAGACACAGGCAGATCTCTGTGAGTTCCAGGCCAGCCTGGTCTATAGAGCCAGTGCCAGGACAGCTACAGCTACACAGAGATACCCTGTCTTGAAAAACCAAAAGGAAAAAAGAAAAGAAAGAAAACAAAACCAGAAACTAGCCTAGTGCTTCTTGTCTTTAATTCTAGCACAGAGCAGGCAGAGAGGCAAATGGATCTCTGAGTTTGAGGCCAGCTGATCTACAGAGTTGGTTCCATAACAGCCAAGGATACATAGTGAGACCCTGTCTCAAAAAGGCAAAACAAAAGATAAATTTCAAGCATAACAAAAACCAAGAACTAGAAAGAAACAAAGAGGAAATTCCTAGGAAGACACTTAGTGCATGGGACCATTGAAGTGGAAACCTTAATGGTTCTTTGAGAAATCAGTTGTATTGAATGGTGTTTTGCTGGGGCAAACACATGAAGAAATGTTTTGTTAAAGTGGACACAGGTGAAAGACTCATCAAGGAATGTTGTGCAGCAGACACAGGAGAGAGGATGTTCTGCTAAAGCAAACACATGAAGGATGTTTTGCTGACAACACACATGTATTGGTCTGCCTTGCATTGCATAGTTGAGCTGCATTTGTTGGGACTCCATAGAGAGAAACCCACCAAAAAACTTCTGGTGGTGTGCTGCAGTTTCTTGCCACTTCCACAGACTGAGGATGATTGGCAGAGTGATGTCAGCTGAGACATACATAGGTGCTGAGGCAAGACCCATGGAGGGCACATGATGTTTGTATAAATAGGGCTCAACAGACAGTGACGGAGGCTGAGCTAGGCTTGCTTATAGAGCTAGCTGTACAACACTTGTGGGTCTCGAGTCTTCAGTGATCTTTGTTTCCCTGAGAGAGGCACAACTGAGAACTTCTGGTGTCCTTCCCTCAATTCAATTGTGGTATTTTAGTGAAGAATGTGGCTACTTTTGCCTTTGTCTGAAGAGTCTGACTGAGGATACACAGATTAATTGCACTGACAAGGGAAGTCTCAGAAATGCCCATCATAGACTTTGTTCTCTGGTTAAGTCTTATGAAGATCATTTTAAACAAGCATAGCAAGCTGAGAAAGGAAAAATATAAAATATATGGTTCGAGCATTAAAGGGGCACCAGGAATTGAAATGGAGCTGAATCCTGTGTTCTAGGAGATAACAGATTAAGGGAGTGGGACTTTAGGGCAAGATGCCACCTAATTGTAGGTGGTGCATACCTTTAATCCTATGAGACAGGCATGCAGATCTCTGAGTTAAAAGTCAGTTTACAGAGGAAGTTCCAGAACAGCTAAACTTGGCAGTGAAGGAGTTGGAAAACAGAAAGCTGGTGATAGTGTAATAGAACAAGGGGGCCATGTTCCAGCCCCAGCAAGCAGAACTCAGCAGCTTTGCCCACATGTCTCTGTCTTTAGAGTCCAGAATAGAAGGGACTACTGGGACAATTGATGCTGGTTAGCTGGAGCTAAGAAATGAGTGGTGATTAAGAAGAGACCAGCATCACTGAGGTGAAATCTTCTGGGAAGTGGTTTCTGAGAGCACAAAGAATCTGTGTTCCAGAGATAGTGAAGGTTATACCTCCTGCAGCAGCTGTGCTTGGTAGTGTGTGTGTGTGTGTGTGTGTGTGTGTGTGTGTGTGTGTGTGATTCTCTCTTGGTCTTTTTCTCTCCCTCTCCACCTTCCCCACCCCCCTCTCTCCCTCTCTCTCTCTCTCTCTCTCTCTCTCTCTCTCTCTCTCTCTCTCTCGTACTGTTTTTGAAGGCATGAAGGGGTCATGAAGAGCATCTGAGGCGTGGCACTGTGAGAGGCCATGGAAGGCCATTGGTGAAGGTGCAGTCTCAGTTGCAGTTGGTGGCCCAGGACTGAAGGGTTCATGCAAAGAAGTTGATGCTTAACACCATGAAGAGAGCCTATGAGAGGCTATTGGTGAAGCCTAGTTGCAGAGGAAGACTCCAGTGTATTGGAGATGCCAGTACCATGGGATGGTCACCAAGAACAGCAGCAGCAGTGGAGTGGATCAACCTGACCTTAGAGTGCTACAGAGGGCAGAGCTGGAGAAGTGACGCCAGCCTTTTGAAGGAGCCCAGAAGATCATGTGTCGATCTCAGACATTGAAACAAGAAGCTGTAACATTGAAGTTGCCTTGGAGACCCCAAGACGTTTGAGATGCCAGAGCTGTGGGCTATCTGCTGAGGAAAGCTGCTAACCGGGAGTGGAACCAGCCCAGGAAAAAGAAAGTTTGTTGCAGTCAACAAAGATCTGAAGATCTGAAGGGCACTTTGACATCAGCCATGGAGATGCAGAGTTTGGAGTTTGCCCAGCTGGTTTCCTGTCTTGCTTTGGGGATTACAGGTAAGTGATTGGATGAATCTCAGAAGAGACCTTGAACTTTGGACTATTAATGATATTGAAACTGCTATAGACTATGGGAACCTTTGAAGTTGGACTAAATGTATTTTGCATTATGCTATGTTTAGGTATGGCTCCCGTAGACTCTATGTTTGAACAAGCCTATGGGGCCAGGGAGTGGAATGTGGTGGTTTGTATATACTTAGCCCAGGAAGTGACACTATTAGGAGGTGTGGCCTTGTTGGAGTAGGCATGTCACTGTGAGCATAGGCTTAAGACCCTCACCCTAGCTGCCTGGAAGTCAGTCTTCCAATAGCAGCCTTCAGATGAAGATGTAGCATTCTCAGCTCTGCCTACATCATGCCTGCCTGGATGCTGCCATGTTCCCACCTTGATGATAGTGGACTGACTCTCTGGACCTGTAAGCCAGCCACAATTAAATGTCGTCCTTGGTCATGGTGTCTGATTACAGCAGTAAAACCCTAACTAAGACACAGGGAATGAACAGAAAGGAGGGCTTTGAGTTGAAGGGTATTTAAGACAGCATGGAGAAAGAGAAGAAGCTTTTTCCTTCTAGGACATCAGTGGAGTGAAAAAAGTCAGCTGCGTGCTTTCTCTGCCTCTGAGGTAGCAGGCTTTCACCCCAGTGTCTGGTTCCCGAGTCTTCATTAGTAAAATCGAATGGCTGGGATTTTAGGGTTGCTGTTTGTTTTATTACTTTCTTTCTTTTATTAAAAAATATTTTATTTATTTATTTTATGTATATGATGAGTACACTGTAGCTGTCTTCAGACATACCAGGAGAGGGCATCAGATCCCATTACAGATGGTTGTGAGCCACTGTGTGGTGACTGGGAATTGAACTCAGGACCTCTGAAAGAGCAGTCAGTGCTCTTAAACTCTAAGCTATCTCTCCAGCCCTGTTTGTTTGTTTTTAATTTTTATTTTTTTACTTATTAATTTTACATCCCACTCACTACCCTTCCTGGTCAGCCCCTCCCACAATTCCCCATCCCCCCTCTCTTTCTCCTCTAAGTAGGTAGGGTCCCCCTGGGTATCCCCCCACCCTGACACACATCAAGTCTCTGTGACGCTAGGGGCTTCATCTCCCACTGAGGCAGGACAAGGCAGCCCAGCTAGAAGAACATATCTCATGTACAGGCAACAGCTTTTGGGATAGCCTCCACTCCAGTTGTTCAGGACCCACATGAAGACCAAGCTTCACATCTGCTACATATGTGCAGGGAGGCCTAGGTCCAGCCCATGTATGTTCTTTGATTGGTGGATCAGTCTCTGGGAGCCACAAAGGTCCAGGTTAGTTGATTCTGTTGGTCTTCCTGTGGAGTTCCTATCCCCTTAGGGACTGCAATCCTTTCTCCTATTCTTCCATAAAAGTCCCCAAGTTTCTTTCGTTGTTTGGCAGTATGTGTCTGCATCTGTCTGAGTCAGCTGGTAAGTGGACCCTCTCAGAGAACAGCCATGCCAGACTCATGTCCCAGGTGTACCACTCCTGGGCATATACCCAAAAGATGCTCCACCATCCCACAAGGACACTTGCTCAACTATGTTCATAACAACTTTATTTATAATATCAAAAACTGGAAACAACCTCGATATCCTTCAACTGAAGAATGGATACAGAAAATGTGGTACATCTACAGAATGGAATATGTTTCAGCTATGAAAAACAAAGACATCATGAATTTTGCAGGCAAATGGATGGAACTTGAGAATATCATCCTAAGTGAAGCAACCCAGTTCCAAAAGGACATGCATGATATGTACTCACTAATAAGTAGATATTAGCAGCAAAATACAGGATACCCATGCTATATTCCACAGACCCAAGGAGGCCGGACAGGAAGGAGGGCACAAGCAAGGATGCTTGAGTCTCAGAAGGGAGAATGGAATGGTCGTGGAAGGCAGATGGAGGTAGGGAACTGGGTGGGAAAAGGGAACAGTAGGGGACTGGGGGGGGGTCAGAGTGAGGTGTGGGAAGGGGCAGGGGAGGTGGCTTGATGACCATGAGAATGAGTGGAAATCTGCAACTGATAGGGGTGGGACATTTCCAGGAAGAGACAGACACCAAGAATCAATGGGGGTGTCCTTAGCTATGACTCACAGCACTGGAAATATGAAAGGGCCACTTCCTGTAGCCAGGCAGGAACCCAAGTGGAGTGATAGAGGCCCCAACCCACCAACAAAACTTTCAACCCAAAACTTATCCTGCCTACAAAAAATGCAGGGACAGGATGGAGCAGAGACTGAGAGAATGACCGACCAATGACTGCCCCAACTTGAGACCCATCCCATGGGCAAACACCAATCCCTGACACTATTAATGATAGATACCCTGTTATGCTTGAAGACTGGATTTTTGTTTCATAAAATAACAAACTACTTTCCAGAGAGGAAGGAAATGAGAAAGGGAGGGAAGGAGGGAGGGAGGGAGGAAGAGAGGAAGGGAAGGAGGGAAGAAGGGAAGAAGGGAGGGCGGGAGGTAGAGATGGAGGGACAGGGGGCAGGCTTCTTTCTATGTTAGAACTCTTCATCTTCTAGCTGGGCTGCCTTGTCTGGCCTCAGTGGGAGATGAAGGCCTAACAGCTAGTTTGTAACACTCAGCAACAGTTACAAAGGCCTCGGTGAAACTGACCACAACAAAAGAAAGACAAGGAATCCAACATGTATAAGAATTTATATAAAAGAAACCAGGAATGATAGAGCAACCTAGAAAAAGATTTAAATTTATCTTTAAAATTAACAAATCAGGGGCTGGAGAGATGGCTCAGCAGGTAAGAGCACTGCCTGCTCTTCCAGAGGCCCTGAGTTCAATTCCCAGCAACCACATGGTGGCTCACAACCATCTGTAATGAGATCCAATGCTCTTCTGGTGTTCTGGTGTGTCGGAAGACATCGACAGTGTACTTATATACATAAAATAAATTTTAAAATGTCTTTAAAAAAATTAACAAACCAAAGCAAGTAGTTATGGTTTAAGAATAAGAGATAAACTTGGAATGCTGTAATTAGTTATTTTTGTTTTATGTATGTCTTTGCATACACATATATCTGTGTACCATGAGCATGTATGGTGCCCACAGAGGTCAGAAGAGGGAGTTGGTTCCCATGGAACTGGAGTTACAGATGATGTGAGCCACCATGCAGGTGCTGGGAATTAAACCTGAGTCTTCTGCAAGAGGAGTAAGAGCCGAGTTATCGCTCCAGCACCAACTTGGAAAAATTTTAAAGTCACTGAGATATTATTTTTAGATTCTACAAAAGAAACATCACTCTAGATATCCAATAAGAGCCCAAAAATGTGTCTGGAGTTTTTTATGGGTTTTTTTTCATGTTTGTTTGATTGACTGATTGATTTTTGGAGGGGGAGGGATTAAGACAGATCTCTGTTTGTAGTCATGATTATTTGGAACTTGCTATATATAAACCAGGTTGGCCTCCAGCTCACAGAGATCTGCCTGCTTCTGCCTCTGGAGTGCTGGGATTAAAGGCATATGCCAGTCACACCTGGATAACAAGTGCATACTTAGACAAGGAATGTATTACACAGATGATGGAGAAGCTTAGATGGTATGACATCCCAGAAATTAAATACAGCAGGAAGCTGCTGCCACCCTTATGGTCAAAAGGACAAATGAAGGAGGGTGTACTACCAGAATCCAGCACTTACAGACGTCTGATAAGAGCTACAAGCAACTGCAGATTGAAAATAGCTTTGTCAAAAGTGTGCCTCTGTATTAAATGTGCACAGGCTATATGCACAACAACATGGCATAGCAATGATTGACATAGCATTTACATTACGTTAAGTGTTCTGCGTAATATAGAGATGGCTTAAACTATGTAAGAGTATAAGAGTATGTAGACTGTAGCTTGGTTGGTAGCATGCTTGTCTAGCCAGCATAAAGTCCTGAGTCCAATCTCTAGTACGCCATAAACCAGGCATGTTAATATTGGCCTGTAATCATAAACATCTATAATGAGATCTGGTGCCCTCTTCTGGTGTGCAGGCATACATGCAGGCAAAACATTGTATACATAATAAATAAGTAAATCTTGAGAGAGAGGAGGAGGGGGCTTAGGAAGTGTGGCCTTGCTGGATAGAATATGACACTAGAGGTGAAATTTGAGAGTGGACTTTGAGAATTTAAACACTTGAGCTAGCTGGCCATAGCAGTGCACGCCTTTAATCCCAGCATTCAGGAGGCAGAGGCAGGTGGATCTCTGGGAGTCTGAGGCCAGCCTAGTCTTCAGAGTGAATTCCAGAATAGCCAGGGACTACACAGAGAAATCCTGTCTCAAAAAATTAATCAATAAAATAGATAGGTAATAAATACTTGAGCTAGCCGGGCGGTGGTAGCGCACGCCTTTAATCCCAGCACTTGGGAGGCAGAGGCAGGCGGATTTCTGAGTTTGAGGCCCGCCTGGTCTACAGAGTGAGTTCCAGGACAGCCAGGACTACACAGAGAAACCCTGTCTCGAAAAACCAAAAAAATAAAAAAAAAAAAAAAAAAATAAATAAATAAATAAATAAATACTTGAGCTATTTCTTATTCATACTCAGTTTCATGCTTCTGGTTGAAGGTGTGAGCTGTGAGCTGTGAGCTTCTGCTCCAGCCATTCTGCCTGCTGCTTCCTGCCAAATGTCCCTGCCATGACAAACTCTATTCCCTGGAATCATACGCCTGAACAAACTCTTCATAAGTAGCTTTGGTAATGGTGTTTTACCACAGAAATAGAAAGCAAACTAATACAGAACTCAAGTCTCCATGGATTTTGATATCCAAAGAGGCCCTGAAACCAATACCCCATGGTTACTGAAAACCATTGTAATAACACAATAATGTCCTATGAAGTTTAGTACATATGGTTACAGAGATATGTAGTTTGGAGAAGGGGCTAGAAATAGAATCCTATAGGGTCCTTGAATTGTCTGAGAAGCATACAAAAATCCCAGTTAACATTAGACTCTAGGAAATCAAAGATGCATATTGTAATCTGTATTACAGCTACAAACCAGCAGTCTTACTCCTCGGTACATACCTAAGAGAAATGTGTGAACATTTGCACCACAAGAGAAATGCAAGAACACTCATAGCAGCTGCACTGGAGACAACCCCAGAGGTCGATAATTTGCAATGTGCTCAAGAAATGGAAGAAAAACCAGCCAAGGCACTCCAGAGCACCTCTGCAGCTGGTAAAACTGGACAGTCCCCTCCCAGCACTGCCTCGGGAATGAATAGACTTGCTTCAGTCCGTTTAGGATTAAAAGATTAAAAGTTCCAGAAGAATGAGTCACCCTCACATACTTTAGGCAACATGCTGGCACCTTGGCTCTGTTGCAGAGATTAGAGGAAGAATCTGCCAGATGGCGCCTTCGGGGGCCTCTTTGGTTTCTGTAGTGGGAGTTCTGCCAGATTCTGGATTTATCATTCCACTGAGACTGCACACACCCTGGGAACTGCCTAGAAGCAATCCTGCCTGTTAGGAAGGATGAATGAATGAATGAATGTTAAATGGTAACTCTTTTTCCCACAAAACTCCATCAAGTCTATCTTCTCATGTACATATGTCCAAGAACTCTGTTGTCTAAAGTGATGTGATTTTCCCCTAGCAACATAAAATAGATGTGTTTCTCAACATCTCCCCAGTTTCCACATCTAGCTCCAAGACAAAGATCTGTTTGGATCTGATCTGTTCCCCTAATTCCATCACAATGCTGTAACCCAAGGTCCACGCAGTGAGTTTATCCATCTTTGTCTATGTCTAGGAAGGGGAGCCGAGAAGATGAGAAGGGTTTATTAAACACAAAAGCATACATATTTGAGGAAATTTTTAGGCTCAGCTAGAGCCTTTGCTTTTGTAGCTTGCTATCTAAGATCCAATCCTAAATTCTGTTAACTTGCAGATGTGGGGTGTAAAAAACCCTAATCTCTGAAGGCCTATGCCCTTCATGGTCCTGCCTGGCCAAACATCTTGTGGTTTTTCATTACCTTCCAAGTAGGTGTACACACACACACACACACACACACACACCCTGACATCCAGCCCCATCTTCAACATATTTTTGCATCAATCAGCAACAAGGTTGTACCTTTTACTTGATCTTTCTGCTCTCAAATTGCTGGCCTACTGGATAAACCCAGTGACTCCTGCTGGATTACTGGTCTGACTGAAAGCAGCAGTGAGCTCTTCATCACCCCAGAGGGAGAGTCAAGCTGCATGGAAGCTCAGGTTCTCACAAGCTGTCCCAGTGCTATCAACACTAGGCAGCTGATGTTCTCAGAATGGGTATGGGACTTCCCTGAGTACTTGGCACCAAGGCTGAAATCCCACTCCCGGCTCCCCACCCTCAAACAGACACAGTTAAACTTCTCTCACAGGGGCCCTATAGAGAGGAAGAGGGCCTGCCAGTAGATCTTTAAAATCGCATGAACAGGGGGAAAGTGAGCTAAAAACAACAAGAAATCATGTTTCACTTACTAGACTGGAAAAATATGACATCCCAGCAAGGCTTAAAGCTATCAGGCACTTCTGCTACTACAGGAAGTGTATATTGGCATGGCCATTTCGGTGAGTGATTTGACAGTGTGTGTAAGACTTTGAAATGTACATATTCTATGATTGAAGGTGCCTGCCCTAGAAAAACATGCTGACACAGCTAGGTAAGATGTGTTCAACTGAAGCATTGGGGGAGAATGAGGAAAACCTAGAAACACCCGAAAGGTTACCAGTAGGAAAACAGCAACATGTACCGTTCTCACTCCATAGTAAGATAGGAGTATGTTTCAACTCTCTGTTTTTTGTAACCTCATCTCCAAATGAACATCTCATGATATCTGTCATACTCTGTTCAAAACCAGATGAGATGATTAAGTGGGGAAAAAAAGCAACAAGTGAAAAAATTGAAGGTTATGGTAAGAAGGGATCATATTTGCAAAAATAAACACACACATTTGCTTTGGGTGTGGAAAGATTGACTCCAAATTCATAAGAGCAGAAAAGAGAGGTGGGAAGAAGAGGACCCTAGATCAGGTTACTGTCAAAGAGGACTCTATTTATAACACACTTATTTCATAAAGAGAATGTGTTTGTGTTATACTCTTACAAGTACAAATTAATCTAAAAATAATGTGTGCTGCTCTGGAAAACATGCTCCACAGTAAAATGTTCATTTGCATGATGTATGATAATGATTAGTCTGGTTTTTTTTCAGATTTATTCATTTATTTTATGTATATGAGTACACTGTAGCTGTCTTCAGAAACACCAGAAGAGGGCATTGGATCCTATTACAGATGGTTGTGAGCCACGATGTAGTTGCTGGGAATTGAACTATGGACCATCTGAAAGAGCAGTCAGTGCTCTTAACCACTGGCTATCCCTCCAGCCCTGGGCTGATTGTTTAGATAGTGTTTTGAGAGAGTAATTAGCTCCGATTGGCCTAGTGCTCACTAATATAGCTCAGGCTGGTCTCAAACTCACAAGCCATTCTGCCTCAGCCTTCCAAGCACTGGCGTTTCAGGTGTTTATTACCAGATTCAGCTAGACTTACCTTCTGTAATAGACTCTTCACAGGAACACAGACTGTGAATGGCTCCAGAAGCTTCTAGAATTTGTCCTCTGGAAAGGTTAAATCTAGCAAGTTCGCTTAAATATGCAAACGCAGTGAAAAATCTTTCCTGATATTTATAAAGAAAAATTTATACAGGAAACTCCTGCAGTGTTTGAAATTTTTTTGTCTAAGTAAGTGATCTGATGGTGGTCCCTGGATTAGCTATTTATATTAACTGCACAAGACATAATTCTAAAATGTAATGGAACAAAACAACACAATTTTCTCAGTTTCTGTGACTCAAGTATCATGATCTCTCACTGCAGGGTATTGGCAAGGCCTACATCTAAAGACACCATGGGGGAAAGTTCCAAGTTCACTCAAAGAATTGTTGGCTGGATAGTGTTTCTCAGAAACCACTGGGCTCAGGGCCTTAGTTCCCCCCAAAGCCTCAGTTTCTCATGGATTGATGATCAGAGCTGGCCATTCTCAGCCATAGAGATCTCCATAATGTAGGTGGCAACAGGACAGCTAACCCCACTCAAAACAAGCAAGCAAGGGACAATTCATGAGCCACACCAAAATCCTTGCTTTTTTTTTGTAATCTAACCTCAGAAGGGACATCACATAACTTTTATCATGTTGAGGATCAATAGAGACAAGTCATTAGTGTAGTTCACACTGCAGACCTTACAGGAATCACTGGAATCCAGTCCAGAAATTTCTTGCCACAGCTTCATGGGGATGCTACTCTCTGCTTATACTGTTAAAATGGAACCTGTGGGATGGGGAGAAGGGAATGCCCTATGAATAGAGGAAACAGTAGCACCCAAAAGTACCCAAAAGAGAATTCCTGGTGCTACTAGAGAAAATACTAGTCAATTCCCCAGGAGGCATCCTCCTTGTGAGCTGATACCTGCCTCTTCTGGAGCAGCAGGGACCTGGGAATAAAATCATCTAGCACCAAACATTCTAGTCTATGGGAATGACCAGATTCAGCATGATGATTAATTTGCAAAAAAAGAGATACTCTTCCACTGTCATTCTGAGTGACTTGTACAACTTTCTTTTCTTTCTAAATAGTCACAGATTTGGGCATGGTGACAAATTATATCTTAATAACACGTGCATTTTTTTTTTGCATGATCATTTATTACCCAGAGAGTGGTCATTTGAAAGGAAAACCTCTGTCAGGCAACATCACCACTGATAAATTCAAAAATTATTGTAGTAAAATGCTATACTTCCCCACCATGGGTGGACTATTCACAATGTATCATCTGTCAACTTTTAACCCTTTTTTTCTATTATAAATTAAAATATCTTAGCAGTTATAAATATCAAATACCATCTAAAGGTCTTTTTTTACATATTAAAGAATGTGACATATTAGTAGGCCAGGAAATCAGTTTGGTAGGCTGTACTAATGGTTTTATATCACACTGAAATTACGTGTGTGTGTGTGTATGTGTGTAATTATATATATAATACAAATAAATATATATTGTAAATTTACCATTTTAAGTCACAATTCAATGGCATTATGTATATTCCAAGTGTTATTTAACCATTCTGCATATTTTAAGTGTTACTTAGCTGTTGGGTTAAAGTGAGGAGTCCCTGTCCTCCCTGTCACCAGTCTTGGGCCTCTCAGGGAGGGGTCAGACCACGGGATGTTTGCTATGGGAAGCTGCTGGACCCTGCTCCAGGGGTGACAGAGCATAGTCTGAGTTCCCTGGGGACTGCTGGAGTTGTCTCGGGGGTCCCTGGACCTGCAATGAGGCCGGGGAAAGTCTGGTTCTCAGGCTCTTGGGCACCCAGGCACCGCTGGGAGCCTCGGAAGAGCCAAGAACGAACTTCAGCCAAAGGGGAGAGAGGGAGAGAGGGAGAGTCCTTGGTTTGTCATGTGGTTGGTTTGGCTTGGTTTGGTGGTTGCCATGGCTGGGAATGCAGAGAGGTCTTCTGTGGGAGATTAGATTCTGTAGGTGAAGGCCTGTTCCACTGTTCCCCATGGTGGAACAGTCCATGGTTTTAAGGCTTTTATTGTCATGGCAGAAAGTAGATGAGAAACTGTACCCCAGTTTTCTCAGGGCAAGCCTAAGGTTAAATATCTTTTGGAGGGAGGTGGGTCTGGAAAGGAGAGTTTAGTTGGCTACACCCTTCTGGCCTTTAGGTACCTTGTTAATCTGTCTTGAGCCTACATGACTAAAAGACACAAATCTATGGAGGACTGCGTCCTCATGTCAGAAGCCTGGAGTCTGGGGATGTGGCAAAACACCTGCCATCCCTTAGGGTCACCTGGGTTCCACCTGAGGCCCCCTCATGATCACCTGGGGTCTCCAGCAGTTTCTAGCCTGTGCTCGACCAGAAACTAAGCTGCCTTTCAAGGTCCTACACTTACCCATCACCATTACTATTTTCAGAACATTCTCGTTATCCCAAACAGAAACTGTAGCTTAAGCAAAAACTTCCTATCATCCCCACCTCCTGGCCCCAGCCTGGAATATCCTCCTTTGAGGGGAGTGTTATTGTGAGGTTTTGTTATGACAGTGTTTTACTCTATACCCTAGGACTAAATTTCATTGTGTGGTACAAGTTGGCCTTTAACTCCTTGCAATCCTCTTGCTCAGCCTTCCCAGCACTGGGACCATAGGTGTGCCCCACCACCATGACTTGCCCCTGGTGATCTCTCATCTTTCTGTCTCTGTTTCATGTAATTAGAATAATGTTATTTGTCCTTTCTCACATCTGGCTTATTTCAGCCAGCAGAACGTTTCAAGGTTTATTCATGTTGAACAATATACCAGAAGCTCATTATTACCAATATTCCACCATATGAAAAGATCCTGTTTTTTTAATCCATTCATTTGTTCATCGTTCAAATTATGTAGAAATATGTAGAAAAGCTATTGTGCGTAATGTTGTCATTAATGTTGATGTGCAAATATCTATTTGGGCCAGGCTGCAGTTCTCTGGGGTATCTATCTACCAACAGAATCACTGGATCAAATGGCAATTCTATGTTTAACTTATTTAGAGTCCTGGAACTGTTTTCCACAGCAGCTGCACTGTTTTACATTCTTACCGTCAGTGCCTGGGGTTCTAATTTCTTCATCTCCTTCCAAACACTTGTTCTCTCCCATGCTTTGGACGATGGCCATCCTGGAGAGTATAAAATGGGACCTCTCTCACTGTGGTTTTGATTTGCATTTTCTTAATGACTAATAATATTGTGAATCTTTCCATGTGCCTGTTGGCTGTTTATACATCACCTTTAGAAAATGTCTTTTTAGGTCTTAAAGCCTGTTTTTGAATTGGGATGTCGACTTGCTTGTCGTTGAGTTCTTACTGTTCTTTTTTTATAGAAGAAACTGTTTTTTTCTGATCACAGTTTCCCCTCCCCCAACTCCTTCCAGAGCATGGATCTAGGAGTTGAGTTCTTTCTATATTCTGTATGTTAATTCTCAGCATATCTATGATTTGAAAATAATTTTCTCATTTTGTGAGGTGTCACCTCTCCCTCTCTCTCTCTCTCTCTCTCTCTCTCTCTCTGATACAGTCAGTCCGACCTCAAACTTTCAGTGTCACAGAATGATCTTGAATTTTTGAACCTCCTGTGATAACGGAGGGTTGAACCCAGGGCTGTGCATAAGTTAACAAGTACTCTACCGACTGAGCTACACAGCCCCAACCTTTAGGTCTCTTGATAGTGTCCTTTTCACAATAGGTTTTCAGTTTTATTCAGTCCAGTTCACCTATTTCTTCTTTTGTTTCCTGGGTTTTGTGTGTGTGTGTGTGTGTGTGTGTGTGTCAAATTGAGACAAACAGGTGACTTAATGAAAGTCAATAAAAAAGTCTCAGTTGACACTCAAGATAAACATTAATGAGGTTCTTGTTCCATTATAAGTATTTGAATGTGTGTATAGAATATGTTTTCATGATGGCCTGTCATAAGTGTGTGAAGTTCATTGATGCACCATAATTTCCTACCACACATTTGAATATTGTACACACACACACACACACACACACACACGAGCATAAAAGCTTGTATTGGCAGAGAGCTCATTCCCTTTCGAGGCAGCCTCCTAGCATTCTAATAATAATTGCTGACTGGTCTGACACACCTAAGTCTTTCCAAAAGCCCCAAATAACAGGACAAAATAAATTATTTGTATGTACCATCACTAGAAAGCCAAACATTGCAAAGCAGATATGTTGAAGTACTTCCTCTGTCTCTCCCCCGCCCCCTTCTCCTACTCTTCCCCCAACAGTGGACATCAGAAAGAGTTACTCTCTACCTAAAACTTCCCCAGGAACAGACAGTCCACATAAGCTGTCAACATCTTTCACTCCAGACCCATAACCCTCAACCAGGGTTGAGGTCTGGGTCCCCCTACACTCAGACAGCACCCACAAGCACACAAGCAAAGGACCCTCAAACACCAATGGGAACACACCGGAGAAACGGAAGGGAGATCTGAGGACACCCATGGCCATTAGACAGGCACCAAGCTCAATCAACATAAGAAATCCCAGCATTGTAATTGCTGCTTAAGGAAGGAAAGCTCTGTGCGTTTTCTCCTTTGCAGGCCAGTGAGCCTGGCACAGCTCAAGGCTGAAATGATCAGAGAGGGTTCCCCCAACCCCCACCCCCAGCACTGAAAACAAAATAAGCTGATATGATGGCACATGCTTGTTATCCCAACACTTGGGAGGCTAAGGCAGGAAAACGGAGCGTGAGAGGAGCCTGCACTACACAAGAATTTCCCAGCCAGCTTGGTCTACAGAGTGATAACTTGTTTCAAAAGTCACAAGAAAATGTAACTAAATGATGAAAAGAACCCATGAAATCGTTGGGCCTAACTAGGCCCCAAATATACTTCAGGGACAAGTTATCTCCCAATGTTCCTTCTCCTTCACTCCCATACATGAGGGGAACCAAATGGCATGCAGTATAAGTGGCAGCCCATGACAAAAGATGAGACATGAATACTGAGGCCCATAGAAGGTAAAAAGACCTTAGAATGCAAACATGCAAGTGTTGGAAAAGGTGACTCTAAGCCGGGCACAGTGGCTGTTTTAGTAAGGGTTACTATTGCTGTGATAAAACACCATGACAGGTAACAACCTGGGGAGGAAAGGACTCATTGACTTCCACTCCCACATCCTGTTCATCAGTAAAGAAGTCAGGACTGGAACATAGAGATAAGAACTGATACAGAAACAGCAGAGGACTGGTGCATATTGGTTTTCTTTACTTGCGCTCTTACAGAACTGAGAACAATCACCCAGGGCGGTACCACCCACAGTGGGCTGGGCTCTCCCACTTCAATCACTAATTAAGAAAATGTGAGCTTGCCTTTAATCCCAGCACTTGGGAGGCAGAGGCAGGCGGATTTCTGAGTTCGAGGCCAGCCTGGTCTACAGAGTGAGGTCCAGGACAGCCAGGGCTACACAGAGAAGAAACCCTGTCTCAAAAAAAAAAAAAAAAAAAAAAAAAAAAAGTGAGCTGGAGAGATGGCTCAGCAGTTAAGAGCACTGATCGCTGCTCTTTAGAGATTCTGAGTTCAATTCCCAGCAACCACATGGTGGCTCACAACCATCTATAGTGGGATCTGGTGCACTCTTCTGGCATGCAGGTGTACTTGCAGATAGAGCATATGCATAAAATAAATAATAAATCTAAAATTAAAAAAAATAAAGTGCTCTACAAGTCTGCCTATAGCTCAACTGAGGCAAGAGGCAGCGAGTGGGAGAGTAGTTTTATACATACATACACACACACACACACACACACACACACACACACACACACACACATAGCTAATTGACCTCATATTTGCTAAGCTGAAGATTAGCTTTTCCCTCTCTGATTTCACAAAACTTCCTTTTCCCAAGTAAAAGACAAAAAGAGAGGCTGGTTGTGATGGTGCATGCTTTTAATCCCAGCAATAAAAACCAGGCTGATCTTTGTGTGTTTAAGGCCAGCCTCATCTACATACCTTGTTCCAGGACAGACAGAGTTACATAGTAAGTCCGTGGCGGTGGAGAGGTCTAACTTCCACCCCACCAATGTCCAATTTCTTTAAAAAGTGAACTTGTCCCTGGGTGGAGATAGGAAATTTATGACTGATGCTTGCCTTTGCTCAGGACCTTCCTAGTCTCCCAGGACTCTGCCGATTGTGTGAGGTTTGTGACAATATGGGCTTATCAGAAACATAAACAGCGTGTGAGAAACAGTTCTGAAAGTGTCCAGTCAAAGGCTTCAGACTGTGGCTAGAGATGCCAGTACAGGGTGGAAGCCCAGAGAACTGGGCTTACATGGACTCTCATGGGAGACTTTTTCCCATACCCTTAGGTCAGCAAAAGTCGTTTTTTTTTTCAGACAGCCTCATAGCCTTAGAGAGACTAGCAGCTTGGACAACTGCTGGAATCCATGTGCCAGATTATCAGTGTGTCAATGAGAAGAACAGAGGACACTCTCTGTTGGTGCAGCTCTCAGCGGCCATCATCCACTGGGAAGAGGGCCCCAGGTGAGGAGGGTCAGAGCACCAACCGGGAACTCGGTCTCCACCCCACCCCCAATGTCTTATAGGACCATATCCATTTGAACACTGGGTTTTCAACCTTGGCTGCACATTCAACCATCTGGGGAGCTTTATAAATAATATTGCTGCCTGTGCCTGTGTCCTAGAGAGTCCCATTCTGGAGGCTTGATAAGACTCCTGAATGAAGGGACTTTTTAAATGATCCCCGGGGAATCTGATGTGCACCCCTGTCATGGTTTGAACATGCTTGGGCCCCAGGGAGGGGCACTATTTGGAGGTGTGGCCCTGTTGGAGTAGGTGTGTCACTGTGGGTGTGGGCTATAACACCCTCATCCTAGCAGCCTGGAAGTCAGTCTTCTGCTAGCAGCCTTCAGATGAAGATGTAGAACTCTCAGCTCCTCCTGCATCATGCCTGCCTGGATGCTGCCATGTTCCTGCCTTGATGATAATGGACTGAACCTCTGAACCTGTAAACCAGCTCTAATTAAATGTTGTCCTTATAAGACTTGCCTTGGTCATGGTATCTGTTCACAGCAGTAAAACCCTAACTAAGACAGAGCCTCTACTGCAAATTACAGACCTGGAACCCTGGTTTGTAGTCAGGATTATTCAATCATTTTAGATCTCATTCCAATTTCCACGGCTCCCCAGTTGTTTCCCCCAAAAGCAAGATACAATACTAAAAGCTTAGACATCATTCTGGTATAGAGCCTAGAGTAAAAGACCAATCCAAAGCACAAGCTGGAGAAAAGCCTGGTAATGCATGCTCATAAATCCCAGCATCTAGAAGGCCAAGGAAGGAGGATGGTGTGTTCAAGGCCAGCCTGGTCAATGAGATCCTATCTCAAAACCAAAGCTATGAACTAGACTGATGAGCAATATTGAATGGTTTGGATAAGCATGGTATGAAACCTGGATCCATGTGTACTGGTTGGTTTTTTTGTTGTTTTGTTAGCTTTTTTGTCACCATGGCACTGAAGTCATCTGGGAAGAGAGAGACTTAGTTGAGAAAATGCCTCCATTAGATGAGCCTGTGGGTAAGTATGAGAGTCATTTCCTTTTCTTTTTAAATTTTTAAATTTTATTTTGTGTATGAGTGGTTTGCCCACATGTCTGCGCACCACCTGAATGCCTGGTACCCTTGGAGTCCACAAGAGGTCTTACAGATGCTTGTGAGCCATCAGGAGGGTGCTGGGAATTGAACCTGAGTCCTCTAGACTCTGCTCTTAAATGTTGAGCCATCTCTCCAGCTCCTAATGGTAATTTTCTTGATTTCATGATTGATGTGGGAGGGCC
Source organism: Grammomys surdaster (assembly GCF_004785775.1). Lineage (NCBI taxonomy): Eukaryota > Metazoa > Chordata > Mammalia > Rodentia > Muridae > Grammomys > Grammomys surdaster. The sequence continues at coordinate 617,630 of NW_021604776.1, read as the reverse complement.
CAGCTCACATCCCATCCTAGGTTATATTAGAAAGCAGGATGAGCAAGCAATGGGAAGAAAGCCAGTAAGCAGCAATCCTCCACCGACTCTGCATCCGCTCCTGCCTCCAGGTTCCTGCCCTGTGTGAGTTCCTGTCCTGACTTCCTTTGATGATGAACAGTGATGTGGAAGTGCAAGCCAGATAAACCCTTTCCTCTCCATGTTGCTTTTGGTCATGGTCTTTATCACAGCAATAGGAAACAACAAAGAGACTCCCCACCTCCCAAGAGCTCAGCTGGAAGACTGTACCGTCTAATTTGCTTCAGTTGAACAGGATAAGTTATGAATTTTTTAAAAACCCAGACAAACATGAAGTGAAACCTAAAACCCTGTTTCTGAGCACTAAGCAGTTCTCTGGGCCCTGGACTTGCTTCAAGTTGTCAAGAAAGGTCACTCAAGCAGGGCACGATGTTGGCCTGCTCTTGAAAACCCAGTGCTCCAGGAGGCAGAAACAGAAGAGTGTTAACTATAGGCCAGCCTAGGGTACATGCTGAGAGCATTGTGTCAAAATGAAACAAACAGAAAAGGGCCTGGGGGTGAAAGCCAATGTGCCTGAGTTTGAGCCCCATGACCCAGGTGGAAAGAGAGAACCAACTACGAAAAGTTGTCCTCTGACCTCCACATGCAAACGGTGGCTGGCATGTGTGCACACACACACACAGACATACAGCCAGACATACCCATGCACACACACAAACACACACACACACACACACAGAGAGAGAGAGAGAGAGAGAGAGAGAGAGAGAGAGAGAGAGAGAGA
>NW_021604776.1:607979-616818 GCF_004785775.1 Grammomys surdaster | reverse complement strand
AGAGAGAGAGAGAGAGAGAGAGAGAGAGAGAGAGAGAGAGAGAGAGAGGAGAGAGGAGAGAGAGAGAGAAGTAATGATAAATAAAATAACTTTTAAAAACAAAAAAAAGGACATCTAACCAGAGCCTGCAAACTTATAAATTTGGTGAGCAGATCTTCACATCACGTACAGGGCGGGAAGTCTGGAATGTCTGGCTCTAAAGCTTATGGCAAGACCTCATGGTGAATTCAGTCAGGCTCAGCAGCAGGGACTCCAGGATACAAAAATAAATAAACAAATCTTTAAGCTCACCCCAGAGAGAACAAGATGAGGACTCAACTGGAGATGAAGTAGTTTCTGGGCGCCACTGTGGAATACTGGAATTGTATTTAGAGAGACTTTCAAAAACTTCCTTGGAAAAGTGTAAGTGAAGGAAATGTAGTATGAATGGACAAGTTCTTCCCCTTAGAGCATTCAGTTTCTAAAGGAAAAACATTCTTCCTTCTACACCTCTTGGGTTTCCTTTATTGTAGAGAATGCACAGGAAAATCGACCAAAAATGAAAGTTTAAAAAAAAATCTCTGCAGATTCCAATAGGAAGGAAATGGACAGGGGCGGGGGTGGCCGCACAGATTAGATTGCTGAGGGGTCTTCAAGAGGGTTCGAAAGTAATGTGGAAGAGACTTTTCAGAGATAGATTATCGGTGGTCTGAGAGTTTAGAGAGGTAGCAGTTGAGGGAGGGGATACTGAACTAGTTACGTGGGAATTAAAAATGTATTTCTTCTTTGGTTCTTCTCAAGAGATTAAAATAAAGCTAAAAAGACCTGTTAAGAATTTTAGCCACTTGCCGGGCGGTGGTGGCGCACGCCTTTAATCCCAGCACTCGGGAGGCAGAGGCAGGCGGATTTCTGAGTTCGAGGCCAGCCTGGTCTACAGAGTGAGTTCCAGGACAGCCCGGGCTATACAGAGAAACCCTGTCACGAAAAACCAAAAAAAAAAAAAAAGAATTTTAGCCACTGACCTAGATTTCTTTGGATAGATGCCTTGCAATAAATGAAACACATAAGGTCCCGACTTATATGAACGTTCTAAAGAGTAGATGTAGCAAATAAAAGCTGAAGATCTGGAGAAAGATTAGAGAGGCTATCTCATCGACAAAGCAGGAATTAACTGTTGAGAACAAACCTATTAAGACAGAAAATAAAGCTTTGATTATCACAAACTCTACCTGGGGAAGAGTTTTTCTGAGTCACTTTCTTAGAACATCTCGCAATCAGGAAACAAAGGGGATTAAGATGTGAGAGAAAAGTTGAGGGAGTGAGCAGAGACTGAGCAGTGCCAGCACCTCACTAATGCTACTTCCAGGAGAGCTAGAGAAAATAAAGGGGAGAAAATAATTTTTAAGTGACATGAACAAACATACACCAATTTTCCTAGTTTGGACTCACTCAGGGGAGCTAGACAGATACTCGGCAGTTAAGAGTGGTCTTTCCTCTTGCATAAGTCTCAGGTTTGGTTCCCAGCACCCATGTCCGATGACTCCCAACTGCTTTTAACTCTAGCTCCAGGACATCCAATGGCCTCTTCTAGCCTCTTTCGGCACTGTACACATGCACACACACACATGCACACACACACAGAGAAAGAGAGAGAGAGGGAGAGGGAGAGGGAGAGGGAGAGAGAGAGAGAGAGAGAGAGAGAGAGAGAGAGAGAGAGAGAGAATAAATCTTTAAAAGTCTAATTTTAAAAGTCTAATTCAAGGAAGATATAAATTTTAAAATATAGGTCCAGTAAAATGCTTGCTGGGCAACCCTGATGACATTAGTTCAATTCCCAGAACCCTATAAAAGCAGCAGAAAAGAAGTAAGTCCAAAAGGCTGTTCTTTAACCACTACATGTAGGCAAGGCAGGTGCCCTCCCCGCACATCATCCAGACACACAATAGTAAATTTTAAAACTTAAAAACATAAATACTTGAACCTACCAACATTGAACATCGGAATGCCAAAAATAAAGAAAAATCAAGTATTCAAAGAAGAAAAACAGATTGTTTCAAAAGAAGGCAAGGATTAGCCCTAGATTTCTCATCAGTGTTTCCAAATGCTCTAGGAGACGTGGGATAACGTAACGTTAAGTATCAAGGGTGAGAACAGTATAAAGACATTTTCAGACATGAAAGGGATTAAAATTTACCTCCCTGAATCCTTTTCAGGAATTTAAAGGATCTGCTTCAGCATGTGATAAGACATGTAGCCTAGAAAGAGAAAGGTGGGACAGTAAAGAAACAGTCTGTGCTGGGACTGGAGAGATGGCTCAGTGGTTAAGAGCACTGACTGCTCTTCCAGAGGTCCTGAGTTCAATTCCCAGCCACCACATGGTGGCTCACAACCATCTGTAATGAGATCTGATGCCCTCTTCTGGTGTGTCTGAAGACAGCCACAGTGTACTCATAAATAAAATAAATCTTTAAAAAAAAAAAAAGAAAGAAAAAGAAACAGTCTGTGCAACCAGGGAACAAGAAGTCAAGGAGAGGAGCTGCAGAGAGGAATTTGGAAAGAAATCAAGACAGTTGGAACAGGAGAAACAGGGGTGGAGGGGCTTTGTGAGTAAAATCCACCCAACCAAATCCTGAATCACAATAAGAAGCTAAAAAGTGAAACAAACAAAAGTTGCAGTGACCAGGGATGAACATTTTACCCATATAAATTTAGAACTGGCACCATACGACTGTGGAAAGTAGGACCACAGCATGAAACGCAACAAGGAAAAGCAAAACAAAACAAAAACAAAAAACTGAAACGTTGCTTTTTCTACTTGCTGCAAGAGTGGACTGAATTCTTGCATACCAGCTCTCCCGCTAAGCACAATCAGAACAAACAAACAGTCAAGAGAGCGTTTTAAAATGTCTCAAGGAGTGTCAAGCAGGCTATCAGTCCAAAGAAGCCTTGAGAGCCAAGATGGGACATGAATCCACTGCTGCTTTTCTCTCCATTTAGTGGATGTTAAAATGCAGCTCAGAAGCTGGGAGCTTAGCAGACGGTGGTGACTCATACACAGGAACTGTGCAGTGCTTCCAATGGTCTCAAAGGGACTGGGAGGTGCTGTGGTCTGAATGTTCCCTCCAAACTCATGTTGAATTGAATTGCTTTCATAACCATTTTAAGGAGCAGGGGGCCTTTGAGAGGCAGTTACATCCGGAGGGCTCTGCCCTTAGAATAGCCAGAGAAAGTCCTGATAGCACAGGAGTAGGTAGGTTAGTTCTTTTGAGTAGTCCTTCAGGATTCTGTCTCTCTCACTCACTTCTATCCCTCTCCCCCCTTTACCCTCCCCCTCTCCCTTCCTCCTTTTCTCTCCCTCTGTCTCCAACTCTCTTTCATGTGATATTCTCCACATTATAACAGCAAGTGTGTCCCTCAATCTTGTACTTCCCAGCCCAAGCCAAATAAATGCTTACTGTTTACAAATGAGCTGGTCTGCTATTCTGTTGTAGCACTGAAAAACAGACAAAGACAGAAAAATGGTGCCAAGAATTGGGCTTGTTACTGTAGCAAATATTTTCTTTTTGATTTTCAAAAATTAAAAACTTGGCCAGGTTTGGTGGCTACGTGCCTTTAATCCCAGCACTGGGGAAACAGAAGCAGGTGGATCTCTGAGTTTGGAGCCGGCCTGGTCTCCATATATAACAAGTTCCAGGCCAGCCAGGGTAACAATGAGACCCTTTCTAAAAATGTTTGTTTGTTTGTTTGTTTGATTGATTGATTGATTTTTGGGAGGGCTGGCTTACTTAGTGAGACCATGTCTCAAAAAAAAAAGAAAAGTAAAAAACAGATCAAGATCAGGAGTACACAGAAATGCTTGTCAGTTAAACATTGTCTTAGTGTAAATGATTCGGGACAAAAAAAGGGGGTGAAATAGCCTATTTTAACATGTTTAAGACTCGTTTTGATTTATTGCCTGGATGTATGTCTGTGTGCTATGTGAATGCTGTATCAGTGGAAGCCAGAAGACGGTGTCAGATTCCTTGCAACAGGAAGCTATTAGCTCCATGTGGGTGCTATTGAATTCAGAGCTTCTAACCACTGGGACATCTCTCCAGCCCTTTTAATATTTAACATTTCCAATTATTGGGGGGGGGGAGGTAATGTGCACATGAAAGCAGGTCCTAGAGAAGGCCAGAGGCTCTGGATGTCCTAGAGCTTATGTTACAGATGGTAGTGAGCTGCCAGACATGGGTGCTGGAAACTGCACCTTGGTCCTCCCTCTGGAAGAGCAGGAAGTGCTCTTGAGCACTGAGCAGTTCTCCTTAACTTATATCTGTATTGAAATTCAAAAGTTTTCTTCAGGCATAATTAAAATTGATAAGATACTATGGCAAAAATAAGTAGGTACATGAAAATACATATAAATCAGGGCTGGTGAAATGGTTCGGATGGTAAATAGTTGCAACCAAGCCTGACAAACTGAGTTTGATCCCCAAGACCCACCATCATGGGGAGGAGGGACTAACTCTCATAAGCTGTCCTCTGATTGCCACAGGAATGCTGTGGCACATGTACACAACACCAAATAAATGTCAAAGGATATGTGTGTGTGTGCGTGTGTGTGCATATATACATACATATATACATATACATGCGAGATACAGCAGTAGCTTTTCTCTATACTCTAGCAGTAGATAGCTCTAAAAATTATGAACTTGTGAGGATATGATCTACACAATTAAGCAGTAATATTTTATGAAAGGAAAAAAAACAAAAACTGAACTAAATGGAGAAACAGATGTGAGGACAATATGATGAACATGTGAGGCTCAATTTAATAATAAAAATTCCCAATGGGCCTTTTAAGGGAACTAGTTAAATTATTTTAATGTTCCTTTGGAAGAATGTCAAGAAAATGATGAAAGAAAGAATAGAACTGAAGGTGGTTGCCTTCTAGATGTGAAAACCTACCATACAGTACTGAGAGTAAAACGCTATGGCATAAGCATAAAAAAATCAATCACAAAAAAATAGGTGTTAGAAAAAAAATCCAAGGTTGTACATGTACTCATGAGAGTCAGTTAAACTCGTGGGTAAAGGATGGCTTACTTCTTGAAGAGCATTGTAATAGTCAGCTCTTTGCCAAGAAAAAAGAGTCAAGACCTCCCTTTGGGGCAGAAAAACAAATAAATGGAGCTGGAGAGAATACTTAGTAGTTAATCAATTATACTGTTTTTTGCAATGGACTACAGTTCCCGTCCTAGCACCCATTTTGGATGACTCACAGCCAGCAGTAATTCCAGCCCCGGAGCATCCAATGCACTCTGTGGGATCCTGCACTCATGCATACACAGCTACACAGATGATACATATAATTCTTAAACATCATAAAAACTTTAAACACTTTAAAGTTAAAATAATAAAAATATCAAAAGCCGGGCATAGTGGTACACCCTAGAAAGGAGGGTCATGGAGTTCAAGGTTATGTTTGGCTAGAATTTCAGGCCAGCTTGGAGTATATGAGACCCTGTGGGACAAGTGGAACTGTTATCACCAGACAAGAACTGGAAAGGTTGAACAGATTAAGGAACTCCAGCAAGTCTCATAATCCAGAATGGCAGGTGATTGAATCTGCTCCTGACCAGATTCCTGTCCTGGAACACATGACCACTATACCCCACTAAGAGGGCCATGACAACTGGTCAAGTAGCATAGAAACCTAGAGTTCTCCATGCTAATGAGGTAATTAGATGGGCCCCAGGGATTTAGCCAATAAGCTTCCCTTCCCAGACATTCCTTCCTGCAAAAGATATTTAATCTTTGGTCTACCCCGAATAAGTCCTATGCATTCTTTTCTACCATGAATAAACAGTTTAGATAAGCAAGGACTGTCTTCTTCCTCCTTCCTCAAGGACCTCCATGGGGAGATTCTCAGCTAAGCCTCCTGCAAAAGGCCTCTCTACACTCCGGGCACCCACTCTGAGCTAAGCTGGATTCCCCCAGCCTGGGCTCATCTCAGGCCCTCAGGCCCCCATCCTCAACTTTTCCAAGGTTCCCAGAAGCATCTGGGTGCCCAAGAGCCACAGCCTCCATCCCAGCCCCTGCTATTTCTCACCCAGAGAAACATGGGCTGGGGCCCCTATCTTACACTGCATTTCATCTTCCCTGAGCGGGTGTCAGTATCCCACAAGCCACTCACCCCAAAACGGAGAATCGGAAACAGAGACCACAAGACCCAGTTTTAAAAAACTAGAAATAGAATAAAATCAGAAGAAAATCTACAGATATATTTGTATAACTCTGAAAGCAGAAAAGAGTCTTTTTAAGCAGCACAAAGCCTAAAGAAATCATAAAAGAAAACCATAAACATAGTTGAACAAACAAATGTTTTTTTTTTTTTTGTGTGTGTGTGTGTGTGTGTATCTTGTTTCTATTTAATATATACAAGTTCAAAGCTGGCCTGGTTTACAATGTGAATACCATGTGTTTCTATATAATAGAAACAAGATAAACTAGATAATAAAAATGTACAAGAGGAGGCCAGTGAGATAGCTCAGTGTGTAAAGGGACTTGCTGCTGAGCCCGATGACCTTGAGTTTGATGCCCAGGACCCACCTGATTGAAGAACACAACCAACTTCCAAAAGCTGTCCTCTGACCTCCAGCCCCACACACATACTCCTGAGCACATGTACACAAGCACACACACACACACACACACACACAAATAAGGAAATGTAATAAAAAAATTCAGACATAGTCTCACTATATAGCCCTGGCTATTCTGGAATTCGCATTGTAAACTAGGCCAGCTTTGAACTCATAGTAATCTCACTTGCCTCTGCTGCCCAAGTGTTGAGATTAATGGCATGAGGAGGCACCATGTCCAGTTTCCTAGAAAGAAACTGAATGTACAACAAACAAATGCATTAGAAAATGAATAGGTCATACACAGGATACTTGAGATTCCAAATAGAAACTAAGACTCAGGATTTAAACAGGTAGTTTATCAGAGAAACAATCCAAAGGATAATCAGATAAGCAAAAGTATTAAATTCTACTCAGAATCGCATCAAAAAACAATTTGTTTGCTTAATGATTGGCTATAGTACTCTCTGTAATATTAAAGGGAACAGACACTTTCATATATGGCCATGTCACCTTCTCTCCATTGCTCTATCCTATGTGAACAGAAACAATCAAAACAACATACACTTCTGTATTCATATTTACCTTCTAGAAGAAAATAATTTGGCAATATCTAGTAACACTTTTAAACAACGCACGAGCCATTCACCTGGCAGTCCCATCGTGGGGGAAGTGCTCAAGTATGCACACATCATATACACAAGGGTAGTTTTTCATTGTTCTTGTTTGTGTGTGTGGATGTTCATGCCTATGAACATGGAGGGGAAGGCCAGAGGAGGGTATCAGTATTTTCATCACTCACCATCTTATTTTTTTCGAGACGGTCTGGCCAGCGAGCTACCAGGATCCACCTATTTTTGCTTCCCCAATGCTACGACTTTGTGTGTCAGGAATCTGCACTTGGGTACTCCTGCTGAGACAGCAGATGCTGTTGCTTCCTGAGACATCCCGACAACTTGCTTTAACATTCTTCAAGGGGGACAAACTGAGAACAAATGTCTATCAAGGGGCAGCTGCTTGATTAAATCCTGGTAGAGCCAGTGTATGAAAAGTTACTCAGCTGGTAGAGAAAATGGAGCTAAGCTGGCCCACTGCCCCCAGAAGAATGGGCCTAATATATTAAGTAATATGTAAAGATGCATAATTTCTAACCATTGTTGTCAAAAAACAAAAACCCTTGAAATAACTGGGTGCAGTGGTACACGTCTGTGTTAGTTCAAGGTCTACAAAGCAAGACTGTTTTTTTAAAAAAAATCTATCAATAAGCCTTGAAATCACTGTTTCTCTGTACTCATCTGCATGTAACAGGTCAACACATGAACTCAGCACATCATGTGACTTTAGCTTGTGACTACAAGCTAAAGAAAGACCTGTGTCAGACAAACCCATGGGTTGATGAGGGAGGGGCTCCCAAGGTCCCACACCTGCTTGAGGAGCTCCTGGCAATGCATGGTTGTTGAGAGAGGGAGAGTAAGATTTCTTGAGGTCCCTGAGAGGTTGCCCAGGCTTTAGCAGATTGCCCTACACTCATGAACATACTGGTGGCACTAAGTGGACTCCATAGGTTTAAAAAACAGAGCCAAGCACAGTGGCACACACTTTTAATCCCTGCACTCAGGAGACAGAGGCAGCTGTATCTCTATGAATTCATGGCCAGACTGGTCTTCATAGCAAGTCTAGCCAAGGCTATACAGCAAGAAGACTTTGTCTCAAAAACCTGTAATAATAATTAATAGTAGTAAGTAGTAAGTAGTAGTAGTAACAACACAAGAAATTGTGGAGGTAATTGTGGTGAGAGTAGGGAAGGATTCAGAGGAGAGGGAGGGGGCAGATCTGATTAAAATAGATTGTGAGCACATATGAAACTGCCAAGCCACTAAAAAAAACTCTTGAAATATCACAAGCTTTTTTTGGTTATCCAGCTTTGTAATTACGTGTGCATGGAGACAAAGTCTACAGGCTGTTCACTCTTGATTCCCTCAAGGAAATCAGTTTGCAGGGGGCATAGGGGTAAGATCATTAAGTTATTTCTAATACTTGTTCTGTATTGTGTAATATTTGTTCCAGCTCTACTCACTGATGTAGTTCAGTGAGTGAGCATGGGCAAGGCCTTCAGCTCAAGACAGACAAGGTGGTATGTGCTTGTGTTCCCAGCACTTGGAGGAGGAGGAGGAGGAGGAGGAAGAGGAAGAGGAGGAAGAGGAGGAAGAGGAGGAAGAGGAGGAAGAGGA
>NW_021604776.1:553104-607969 GCF_004785775.1 Grammomys surdaster | reverse complement strand
AGGAGGAAGAGGAGGAAGAGGAGGAAGAGGAGGAAGAGGAGGAAGAGATGATGGATCATAAACTTGAGGCCTTAGATTCAATCCCCAGCTCAGAAAATAAGGAAGCAGGAGGGAGAGGATGGGGGTAGGGGAAATGGGAAGTGAGAAGGGGGGAAGAGGGAAGGAAAGGAAGGGGAGGGGACAAAGGGAAGGAAAAAAGGAGGGGAGAAGAGAGGGGAAAAGAGGGAAAGGGAAAACTAGGAAAGGGGAATAAACTAGAACCAATGCTGTCGTTACAAGTTGGAGAAGAAATCTATGTCATGGTCTAAGATTGGAAGGTGGCTGGGCTGACAGGTCTAGACAGGAGAGTATCTGCCTGGCGCATATGGAAATGGAGCTGTGGGTTTGATCCCCAGCACTGCATAAAACTGGGAGTGGTGGTCTGAAGTGGACACTGAAGGTTCTTTGGAAAGTCGGTTGGATGGTTTTTGCTGTGGCAAACACATGAAGGAACGTTTTGTTAAAGTGGACACAGGTGTGAAAGGCTAAGGCCGACGTGTGAAGGAATGTTTCTCTGAAGCAGACACAGGACACAGGAGAATGTTCTGCTAAAACATGTGAAAGGACACGTGATGAAAGAATCTTTGTTCATGACACACATGTATTGGTCCTTCTTATAATATGTAGTTGAGTTACATTTGCCAGGACGCTATAGAGAAAAATGTACCAAAAAACTTTTGATGGTGTACTATGGTTTGTTGTCACTTGACTGGATACATATGCTAAGACAAGGCACATGCTGAGGCAAGGCACGTGGAGGACACATGATATTTGGAGGGTATAAATAGGACTCCACAGAGTGACAGAGACAGTTTGTTTTGTTGGTACAGCTAGCTGTGTAACTCTTGGGAGTGTATGTCTCGTGTCTTTGTTGATCTTCGATTTCCTGAGAAAGACACAGCTGAGAACTTTTCATGGTGTTAGTCTCTTGTTGACTTGAACTGAGGCTGAGGCCTGGCTCTCTGCTAGGTTGTGTCACCTCTGTTGCTAACCAGACTATACTGACTGTTGGTGTATCTGTGAAATGTTTGTGAGTGGATTGAGCTGCTGCCTGCTAACCTGTGAACTGAACTGCTGATTTCCAGACAACACAGACAGGAGTTGCTCCAAAGACCCTTTTAAGGTCCACTTCTCCCATATTTTCTCTTTTCCACTATCTCTGGCAAGTGCTAGGTTACAAGAAGAGTTACAGTGGTCCATATCAGTAATTTCAGCACTCAGGAGGTGGAGGTAGGAGAATCAATTCAGTGTCATCCTCAACTAGACAGTGAATGAATTTGAGGCCAGTCTTGAGATAGGGAAAGAGGGAAAAGGGGGTGGGGGTAATACACTGGCTATGTAGACCAGACTGGCCTTAATTCAGGCAACCCTACTCCAGCCTCCAAATGTTAAGATTAGAGGTGTAAACATTTAAGTCTAGCTTAGTGTGTGTGACCACTAGGATAAATCTTCAGCCCTAAATTTGCCCTTTGTGGTTATTTTTTTCTGCCAAGAACTATTGTATATCTGTAATCCCAGCACTCAGTAAGCAGAGGCAGTGTGTTCTTAAATTTGAAGCCAACCTTGGTCCAGTAAGACAGCTCAGTGTTATGATACAGGCACTTGCTGCTAGACCTGACGCTCAGTTTGTTCCCCAGGATCACAAGGTGGAAAAGAGCCAACACCTCAAAGTATATGATCTCCACATATACGACATGTTGTGCGCACACATGGCCACCAATAAAATGAAATAAAATTGTATTTAAATTGAAGCCAACCTAAGTGATATTATATAATAGTAAGTTCTTCTGTCAACAATAAACAAAATTTCTGAAGAACTATCAAAGTATGCTGCTTAGGAGAAATAGGAACTATACCTTTTAACATGTGACAACCCCTAGAAAAGTAGACATAAACACACATGGCCAAAAGGGAAAACCTTGCACTTATTCATGGGCTAGTGCCAGAGGAAGAACTGAAATATTGGGATGGCACAAGGGAACCCTCTCTCCATCTTTCCAGGTCTTAGTCAAGGTGGCTAGAGCATGCTGCTTCTATGACAGTCAGCTAGTCTTTGTGACTCAGTGTGGAGGGTGGGTTCCATGCCTCCAAGTGATTGGCCGCAATTAGGGTTTCCACTGGGCAGAATTTGAAGGTAACCACCTTCTAAGCTCTGAGTCTCGCAATTCAGCATTACTACAGTGACAGTCAATGTTTGGATCTTTTCATTATTTTTCAAGATTTTTATGTAAATGTATGTGCGTGCATCTGTGTAAGTAGATCATCATGTATGTGTTAAGTGCCCTTGGAGGCCAGAAACAGGTATCAGATCCCTGGGAGCCAGTTACAGCTGCTCAACATGGGGAACTGAACTCAGGTCATCTAGAAGCACTCCAAGGGTGCTTAACCACTGAGCCACGTTCTCCAGCCCCAACATGTGGTTTCTTGTGCGTATATATTCCCAACACAATTAGGACTCAAGGGAGGACAGATATAACAGAACCTCCAAAACCTTAACATAAGATCTCTCCTATTTCCCAGAACCTCAGGTTAAAAGAAATGGGCTCTGCATTAAGTCAGACACAAACATGAAACAATCTAGAATTCCTTTCTAGAAAGTGAATTCACACAAGCCTACTTCACTACTGTGTCATCTTAGTCGAAGTTCAGAGATTTCTGTGGCAATCCACATAGCTCTATGTCATCTCGAACTCATGCAAAAAGGGTCTTGGGTCTTGGTAACAAGGTACCATAGTGGCCTTACAGTATCAGCAGGTCATTACTGGCAAATCCCTGGTGTTCTCTAAAACCAGCAAGATAAATAAAATGGGAAGGGAAAACCAAGCAAAAGAAAATAATTCTTGATTTGTACCCTCAATTTCATCAAATATTTCCATCAGAGGTCAGAAAACTATTTTAAAACCCAAATAGGGCTGGGTGGGCAGAGGACTGACAGTAAAGTGCTTCTCTGTGCATTCATGAAGCCAGGCACCCATCACCAGCACCGATGTAAAAATCCCAAATGGCACATGCCTGCAATCTCAGTATGGGGGAGGCAGAGTCAGGGGCATCCCTGGAGTTTGCTGGCCAGTCAGTCTAGCCAAATAAAATTCAAGTAGTTACAGATGCTATACTTAAAACAGTGGTTCCCTTGATGGTGAGAAGTGCTAAAGTGAAGGGGTCACAGCACATTGGGCTTGTAACAAGGTGGGGATTGGTTGTGTGATCCAAGTCTCATTTCTGTGGGCATGTGTGGGCATGTGTGTGATGTGTGCTCAAGTGTCCATGTATGCCTTATCTATAGCCAACACTCCACTAGGGTAACTTAAAACAAAATAGGAATTTATTTACAATAGCAAAGATGTCAAAAATAACAGGAACAATATATAACAAATCCAAGAATTATTTTATGAAAAAGGCAAACAATATATACATGAAACAAAAGATAAAAACAAAATTCATAGGGCAAACTTAACTTTGACCTCCTAAAAAGTTGTAAAATGCAGCAAAATGTCCTTTAATATGAATTACCTTAGTAACTCTGGGCCAATTAAAAACACATAAGAACACACAATTTTCAGTCCTTCTCTTTATCAAGTCTCCCTACGTTTGAGGAATGCAACATTGGGGGCTGTTCAGATGCGCACTGAAGGATGGACTTAGTGACTGACAAGACTCAAGACTTTTACAGAAAGAATAAAGCCAAAGTCTCTGGATTCTAATTTACTCTCACTGTGCCATCTCTAGCTGGTTTTGGTGAGCTTCTTGACTACTACACAAAACCTCACACTAAGTAATCTTTTGGTTCCTCAAGTGCTATAAGATCACTTTCACTAAACTTGAGCATGCAGCAGAACCCCAGGGGAGCTTGCTGAAACACAAGCTGATGGGGCCCATGCCTTGTCCCAGTTCACTGGGGACTGGACTAAGAGCAGACTATCTTGCTGACAGGCATCATTCTGACATGGATCCTCTTTAAGATGCTGATTGATCTTGCATTTCCTTACACAAATGTAAGATTTTGCAGGAAATTAATACCGAGATCTCTGGTGACAATAGGGCGGCATATCTTTAGCAGAATGAGATCAGGTTTTCTCAGATTCATGACTGACTGACATCCACCACATTCTCATGGACATGTACCTCAAGTTTTGGTTATTTTGTCACCTCATCTCTTAGACCAACACTGGCTTCTAGATTACAGAATCTCATTGCTAAAATCAAAAGTGCTGTACATCTCTGAGGATTCCTGACTTTTACCCAACTTGCAATCTTCACTACTACAGTGACCATCCTCCAAGATTTGAGTCTACTAGAGGCCTCCAACCTGGGTACAAACGGGTAACTAAAAGGTAGGGCCTCTGACTAACGGTGTTACGAATTGATAATAAAACAAATCTTAAGTGCTTTCAAAACCCACTATATGGATGGGGTAATTTAAAATAGGAATCAGAGATGCTAATAAAACAAATCATTTACAAAGATAAAAGAAAAAATGAATTTCAAGGACATGCTCATCAAAGGACTCACCAATCACCTCTTAACTTCTCAAGGTTACTTGCAAATTCACAGGACTGAAATATCAGTTTTTGCATCCAAGTCACAAAATTCAAAGCAATCAAGCATTTTGCATTCCACTGCTGCATAAAAGGAATTAAGAAATAGGGGGATGAAAATAATCCACTGCTTTTGATGTTTATTAAGTTTACAAAAACTGTACATTTTCTTTCTTAAGAAAAAGCTTTAACTTAGTACTGGTATCAAATAGACTGAACATTCGTTAACAGGAAAATATTCTGATTTTTATTTTTGCACGTTATTCTCAAGTACACAATTACAATAATGTCACACATCCCCTATATGATTTTCTTTTTATGTATTTTACTTTTTTTACAAAGTATACAGAGGGAGGGACATACAATATTTAATAGGATATTTCTACAGAACAATAACTTATATTATGTCCTTGTAAAAATCTGTACCTCTTTAAAACATTTAACTGAAACATCCTTTTTAGCTTTGCTAATCAAAATTGTTTTAAGAATTAAAACTAGGTTGTAACTAATGTCAGTACATAACAGTGACTACTTCATTTTCTTTTTATACAGACACATTTTATATTCACTTGACCAAACCCTTAAATACCTTTTAAAGGCTTCAATATTGTGCTTTAAAAAGAAAAGAACTGTGTGTGGTTCCAGATTATGTAAAGAGAAATATAAAGTGTGTAAAGTATTGTGTTCCTTATCTTTCAGTTTATTTAAAAAAATATATGTTAAATAGTCCAATCATTTGTTCTATACTGATTGTAGATGATTTTTAAATTTAATAAATTTCAATGTTAGGTGTTTACATTACGTCTGGGGAATATAATGAAGTAGATTTTAAAAGTTCTCACAAAAAAAACCACAGCTTTCAAGAATAACAGGGCAATAAAACAAATCATAGTTGTGATGTATTTTTTAAAGCACATTGCAGAGGCTACAAAGGCAAAAGGGTTCCCTATCGGATGGAAAGCCTAGGGAATCCATGCCTTGGCATTGACTGGCATTGAGGATGGAGTTCATACCAGCCTTAAGAATTTGATTTAGAACTAGACTAAATCAATCTAGCACTTCAGAGGTTTGCCAAACACCAAATACTCAAGACATCTAACCCCAAAAATATAACTTTTGAATACAAATCTTGATGACAAAGAGAAGGATGGAAGGTAAAAACTAACGGCACGAAAGGGATGGAGCACCATAATGAGGCAGCAAGGCAGCTATCGAGTGGGAAGAAACTTCTAAGTCTCCCGTGATGTGCCAGACCCGTGTGCCAATAGCCAATTCCAGGGACTCTAGAAACTGTTTCCAAAAAGACATCTTAACAAAAAATCTTAATATCCAACTTATTTTTACAAATTTTCATCAGCGATCAGACCTGTATGTTACAAATTGCTAGCTCTCAAAAACAAAATTGTGAAAGACTTGGTAAGGATCCAAGTGAGGCCTCAGACTGTTCACACACTTGGACCACACCTCTATCATGTAATCCAAGACAAGCGAGTGTTAAGTTTTTCAAGTTAACTAAGAACTAACAGAGCTGGCTCAATTGGCCAAATCTAAGTCCTTATTAGCACCCGTTCTCTGGTCCATGGAGCCATCACTCCCTTTCTGTCCCCCTTGCTTGGTCAGACAAAAGTTCTCTCTCCAGCTTATCAGAGAGAACTGGGGGATTCATGTCTGGATACCCATTAGCTTTTCAGAAAAATATAAAGGCATGGAGTTGAAACTGTATGAAAACATTGTTATCTATAAACATCTTAACCTCTATTTTTCAATTATTTTTCAATTACCAAAGATATTTAAAAGAAAATACCTTTACTCTTTAAAAATACTAGTGTCCTTATTTTCCTTCTAATTCTTCACCTGAGTAGTCTCTCTGAAGAGCAAGACTTACAAAATGCTCTCTCTTGCATCCCTGGATCTTTCATGTTACTGTAAATTTAATACTTTTCATTATAGATTTTAAAGAACTACTACTGGGGGTTGTGTGTATAAGTATGTAAAATAAGCAATACACACAGATACATGTTACATATATATGTGTATATATAGATAGATATATATAATTCAGGGTACATTTACATATATAAAGTTGCAAAAGATCCTATGAGCCACAAGTTACCCCTAGGAGATTCCAAAATGCAGTCTTCAGTTAAATTTCATTTGGAGCACACAACCATTCCAAGACAAAGCAGCACAGATAAAATAATCAAAATACAACAAGATCAAGCAAAAATTTCCAACAAGGTTTTCTAAAAGTTTACTACACTGACAAAAGATGTAAAGAGTCTAAAGGAAAAAAAGAAGTATATTTTCTCCACTAAAAAGGAAAAAAAATCAGAAAGCAAAGTAAACACAAACCCAGCCACTGCTCTTTTATGCAGCAATGCCAGGGACACAAAAGTTCATATGAAAACTTTCATTGTCATACAGTCTACAATACTAAGCAAGACAAGTAAATGACTTCCATGTTACGATCATGAGACCTCACCATACAAAATCTCCCATTCCATTAGATGTCTCTGATTAATTGTGAGAAATTTGTGAGACAAAAAGTCCACATGAATCCTTTCAGTTACCAATGCAGAGTTACCATGAGTTAACTGGTCTTACAAGAGTACCATCAAGGTAAGCAAGGTAAATATTTTAAAATAAATATAAAACTTCTAAGATAGAAAACTTCAGTATAGAATCAGGGATTACTTTAGTAAAAGCAACTAACTTGTTGCTGCCTTTTCCCATGTATTAAACAAACTGAATAGAATTCAGAACACACTATTGAACAAAACGTAAAAACAAAGAGTCAACTAGAAGCAAAAACCCTATTTGTACACAGCATAAATCAATATACAGTATAGTATGTGAACAAGACTGATTGGCTTTTAAATGAATTTTCTGTTTCAAGACCAGTTTCTCTACAAACAGCTGTGAAGAGTACTGTTAGGGCAAGCCAACTTCTTTATGATGTCGCATTATGTGCTGGTTCTTTTCCGAGGGTCTTCGGAATCCTTTCTTGCAGTACTCACATCGGTGAGGATAGTCTTTTGTATGAATGGAGATAACGTGCCGCTTAAAGCCTGAGGCATCTGTAGTGCTATATTCACAGTACTCACACTGATACACTTTCCGGCCACTGTGGGTCTTCATATGCTTTTTAAGCTCACTTTGTTGCCGAAATCCCTTTCTACATCTCTTACACCTAAATGGAAGGTCCTTTGTATGAACCGAGAGAATATGGCGACTTAGTACAAACGGATCTGCAATCTTAAAGTCACAATGTCTACACTGGTGCATTTTTTTACCCTTGTGGGCAGCCACATGTTTCTTGAGTTCTGAAGGCCTGTGAAAGCCTTTATCGCACATGTCACACTTATGAGGATAGTCCTTTGTATGAACTGAAATTATGTGTCGCTTCAAATCACTTGAGTTTGAACTCTTGTGGTCACAATGCAAACACTGGTGAGTTTTGCTCTCTTGATGGATAAGAGCATGTTGTTGCACCTCTTTGGTATCTGAGAAAGTCAGAAGACAAATGTCACACTTGAATGGCATCTCTTTACTATGCTTAGTTTTTACATGTGTTTTCAAGTTAGAAGAATCTGCGGACCTGTATTCGCAGTACTGGCATTCATAGGGCTTTTCTCCAGTATGGATTCGCATGTGCTTTTTGAGCTCTGATGGATGACGGAAGCCTTTGCCACACTCTACACAAATGTGAGGAAAATTCTTGCTGTGGACTGCCAAAAGGTGGCGATTCAATAGGCCTTGTTCAGCTGTTTCATATTCACAGAACTTACATTTGTGCATTTTGTTGGCTCCTTTTTCCTTATGCACCATTTTATGAGTAAACAAAGCCCCAGCATGAGAGAAATGCTTTCCACACTCATCACATTCTATGGCTTTCTCTGCCTTGCTGGTTAGCTTGTGGCTCTCCAGGTGATTGTGTAAACTTATCTTCTTGTTGGTAGTGTAATCACAGTCAGTACAACGGTACTTTTTCTTGGCAAGGTGTTCAGGATGGTTCTTCATATGTCTTTTCAAGAAACCTCTCGATTTAAATTTCTTGCCACAAATCATGCAAGGGTAGACTGTCAGAGGATGTCCATCTGGCCCAATAATTATTGCTAAGAAAGGAAAGGAGCATAAGTGATCAAAACATGATTTAGTTGCTTCAAAAGTCTGAATGCGTGCTCTGAACACTACAGTCAAGGGCTCCTCATTTGCCCACATGCTACACATTCTTGTCTCATATTCAATCTAAGATACATAACAACCTGGCCCTAAGAACTTGGACTGCATTAAACTAGCCTTTTCCATTTTAACAAAATCGGTTGATAAATATGTAATGTCTATTGAAAAGTGAGTAAGCCTCACCAATTTGGAAACCTGTGGGAATTATTCATATAAAGTTTTTTAGTTAGAACTCCTGCTTTATTAAAAAAACATTAATCCATGTTAATTTATAATAAAGGTCTTAATATGCAAATTGGTATATAAGAAATAAGCTACAAACTCAAGTACTTATTGTGTTGCTGTCAATTACGCCCATTCTATGTTGAGATAATCATTCTTTAATTATAATGTTTTTTTTTTAAAAAAATAAACTGCCAACATGGATAAAGTGATTCCCTTTCACTTTTACACAATTCAAGTTTTGAACATTTTCATCCTTCTTTGATTCATTTCCCACTCCTTTTTAATCAATAAAATCATTCATGAATATCACTGAATTCTGAAATTCAATACACAAAAGCTACATATATATAGTCTAGCTACTAAAATGCCATCACGATACCCTGTGGATGCACACTAGCATTTCCTGAGAGCTTGCAGAGCACGCTGCGCCGGGGAACTTGCGCGCCCTCACCTGTTTGGTATTGCCTGGAATCAGGTCTTCTCCTTTTCTTTGGTTTTTGTTTAGCCAGTCTGCCGAGGCCAGCAGACTCATCTATGTGCAAGAGGGCACTTGCAGTGCCATTCCGGTTTTCAATTCCATCAGAATTATTACCTAACAATGTGTATTAAAAAAACAAAATCATACAGTATTATAAATTATAAAGAATTAAGAATTCTTTATTAACTACAACAATGAAAAGCCATGATACTCATGAATGACAGATATACCCCACTCTAGAGTTTTATGAGCACACTCATTATAGTAAGACCACTGGAAATGCCTAACTTCCAAAACTAAAACGTGTGAGAATTTTCCCCCATGGGTCCCAGGCTATCTCCCAAGATTTTAAAGCCATGGACCTGATACAGTTAAGCTGAACCATCCCAGCTTAAAAGACTGTATACATCATATAGTATATTTTCTTCATACAATGTAAACAAGAGCAAATGCCTGTTGAAAGTCAGGACAAAAAGTAGGTTTCATACTCCTCCTCTGCTCTTGTTCAAATTAAATAATCCTTATACAGTAGTAACATTTCAGATTTCTAAATCTAAAACCACAAAAACTATTTTTCAATCACAAATTCATGTCCAAAGAGTGGTTCTGTGACTTACCGTAAGCAGCTGCCCACGCAATCGGCATGAAGGTTTTCATTTCGTTGTCTTCCACTTGCTGCTCATGCACTGCAGCTGCGGCTGCGGCTGCAGCATCCTCCTCTCCAACAATCACTTCCATATAAACTTCATCGGCAATTTCAGCAACATCTAAGTAAAAAATTATATGAACTTTTCTGACCAGGTTCTCAGAGCTCATAGGAAAGATACTTTCATTTGAATTCAGCGAATATGCAAATAGGAATAAGTCTAAACATTACCTAGAATACAGCGTTTGTAAAATAAACACTCAACAAACACTTGCTGAATGACTCTTTTCTTGGTTTTCACTGTAATTTAGTTTTAAAGTAGCAAACACTCTAAACATACACGAGTCAATAATGATTCCCTGAGAACATGGCAGTATAATAATTTCTAAAATGATGCCACTTATTTCCTTCAAATATTGACCATTAAAAAGAGACAGAGAAAACACTTAGGAACACATTTTCTCCCACAGAAAGACCATCTACTTACTCAGTTCTTCTTCTTCTTGCTGAGAGTCGTTAACAGCCATATAAACCATCTTTTCCCTGGGAACGCGAATACCATTGTTTGGATCAAGTAGTTCAACTCCGTGTTCATTCTCAGGCTCACTTTCGACGATGTCTACAGTTCCACCTATCAAGGAAAACAGCAGCTCTAAGAATTTATTTTAAAATTTCATTTCCACTTCTTCCTTTTTTAAACATATTTCTCTGATACTATGCTAAACTCATTTATCTTCAGAAAAGACTTCATATCTTCTCAGTCTAAATAACCCAAAAACAATTAGACTGAAGCACTGCTCAGCACTGCTCACCTAAGTCATCTTCTCCAGGATCAGCTTTAAAAATGTACACCTTGATGACTTCAGGGCAAGTGCCATCCACTTTACAAGGGTCACTTTCTGTTTCGTTGTCCATAGGCAGTCCAGATGAACCGTCATGTTCTATTTTACCAGCATCATCCACTAAGCAAGCAGAAAATACATCTCAAGTAATAATAGAAAATGCTTAAACAGAAAGTTACTGTTTGACTTCTGCTAACAAACATTCTCTTTCACTTGAGTCACATAAAATTGGATGATTTTAACCTAGACAAGTAGACGGTTCAATAAATACCCTTCTAAAGACTCTTAAAAGTGAGATCAGATATTTAAAAAAATATTACTCACAAAAAATAAAAATGCCTGGTAGCCTAGAAACTGTAAGTAAAAGGATGTATTTAGCCTTTGCTAAACACAGGCAAAAGCATTCCTACATTTAAAATAATCTTTTAATATTTAAGATGAAGACCTTTAATCTTCTAGTAGTAAAATGAAAAAGCATGGTCTTCATATGAATATTTCATCAACTCTACTTCATGGTTACTATTCTTAAATAGTATTTGATGCGATCTATTTTCACCAGAATAAGTTTAAAAATAAAGAAACTATGACTGCCAGAAAGGATGGGGAATGGAAATTCTAATTCAATCTGCTTAAAACTTATAAAATGCTGGGCTCAATGGCACATGCCTTTAACCCTAGCATTCAGGAGTGAAAGGCAGGCAGATCTCTGAGTTCCAAGGCCAACTTGGGTCTATATAGGGAAACCTTGTCCCACAAAAAACAACAACAAAAACAAAACAAAAAATACCCCCAAAAACTAAACAAACAAAAATCTTGTAACACATATCTTATGTAAGTAACACATATACACAACTTTAAACAACTTTTTTTTTTTAGATCCTTGGTGGTAAATACTGCAATATATAAATTCAAACTCACTGTGATATGCCCATCTAGTCTCTTGAAAGACAAAAGAGGAGCCATAAGAAAAAGAGAAGAGAGAAACAAAGGAAAGAAAGTAGAAGATAGGAAAGTGTTAAACAGCAAACTACACTTTTAAAAGCTTTATAGAAGTCACCAAAGTAATCGGTGTTATGCATGATTTGGAAAATAAAACACAAGAAAAATGATGTCAAACACACTCTAGATCTGAAAAAAAGACCAAAAATGTAATTGCCATCATTAGTAACCTTATATCACACATTATTTAGGAGTATCTCTGGCAACACAGAAAGCATGGTAAACGTTAATAAAAACTCAGCATATCATAAAAAGTTAGACTTATCAATGTTAAGTCTACTAAAGAGACACGACCTGGATGTGGTGGCACAAGACTTTAATCCCAGTACTTAGGAGACAGAGACGGCAGATCTCTGTTGAGTTCGAGGCCAAAATGATCCAGAGCGAGTTACAGGACAGCCAGGGGGCTGTAGAGAAAAACCTTGTACTCCCCCCCCAAAAAAAGAAGAGAAGAGAAGAGAAGAGAAGAGAAGAGAAGAGAAGAAGAAAGAAAAAGGAAAAGAAAAGGACGAACCATAAAACCATAGTGGCCCAGCTTGCTCCAAGTAAAGGGAAATAGGCCCAAAGCCTAGAAAAAGAGACCTTATGGGCCATCAACAAGCCTTCCCTTTCTCTTTTTAGTTTTCCTCTTGGTGTTCTCCCACATATATTTGTTTTCTTTCTGGCTAGACATTTATGTTTTACTAAATTCATCAAATGGCGAATTGTAATTGTATATTATTAAGACCTTAGGTTAGATATTGGGAAATACCAATATGACAGAGTAAGTCTGCACTCCACTTTTAATTGGAGCGATAATAAATGTAACTACTATTTATTGACTAAGTATTACTTACAAGAACCTTGTGAAACAGAGTACAGTACTGTTGACATTTTACAACAGAGCAAATAGAAGTCTAGAAAGGTTGACTATTTGTAGTTACACAGAATTTAAATCTCAAACCACATGAGTCACTGTCTATGTCTGTTAACTTTTGGTCTCTGGAGTTTGAGATGGATACTGGCAAAAGCAATTACATTATATCAAAAACTAGTGAATGGTATAACTACCTAAGGATGTTTTCTTCCCACCAGAAATGAGATTTACATATGTATGACTCTTTAGGCCGTTAGTACTACTGCAAGCAAGGCTAGATGGTGGTGGTTCTGTTCACTTTTAACATTTTAAATTCTGGATTATCTTTTTGTTATTTATAACCAATATTAATTATAGCAAGATACAACTCATGGTTGTGATGTCAAAAAGTCCTGCTATGTTCTCCATCAGGTTCAAAACCTGCATTTACCTAAGCAAAATTCTTATAGCTATACAGACACACAAAACAGCAAAAAATTTTCAAAAAGGGCAAAAATATACTGACAATGTGTCAACCTGATTTCTTACTTACCTAGATTTAATTAAGACCGAATTTTTTAAAAAAATCTTTGAAAATGATCTCTTTAACAAAACAAAACGGCCAGGCATGTTGGCACATGCTTTTACTTTAGTCCAGCACTCAGGAAGCAGAGGCAGAGGTCAGTGGATCTCTAAGTTTGGGGCCAGCCTGGTCTACAAAGCTAGATCCAGGACAGCCAAGGCTACACAAAGAAAATTAATCTTTAAAAAAAAAAAACAAAATCAAAGATAGCCAGAGTTATACATGAGACCCTGTCTCAAAAATGACTAAAACACATGTTTATGTGTATCTTATTTGTTGATAAATTATTTTGCTTTTCCTTGTGTCATTTAAAGTAATTGAAAAATGAAGGTGCCTTATGGAGAAAAGGCAAACACTTGTTAACTCACATTATAGGAGGAAACAGATGCTAAGCTCTCTGATGCAATCTTTAATAAGTTCACATAGAACATGAAAGAGGATCAATACCCAAAATGATAGTGCTTCACTGTACACTAAGAGGTTCTATATAGACAAAGAAAGGATATCTCACTCAGACTGAAAGAATGAGAAGGGCACTAACTTCATTCAGGTAAAGGACAAAGTACTATAGAGACAAGAATCGGTATGGAAGGACAGAGGCCAAATTGTGTCACAAGGCATGGTGGGGAATACAGCCCAGTGCTAAACTGAAATCAGATCACAAAGGCCTCCTGCACATGGCAGACTTGATCCTAGAAAGCTGGAAGTTTTTCAATCAGGTCAGACATCAAAATCTCTTGGGGAACTTCAGGCCAGGGGTGAGTCACTAGCCAAGCAATTCTACATAATCCAAATGTAAGGACATGGGGCCTAGAAAGTGAGAAAAGAGGAGATTGATTTAGGAGTTGTAAAGCCCTAACCCTGACCAGAGGCTCCAGAGCATCTGCTGTAAGTGATGAGAAATCTTTAAGCAATGATGAGATCAGAGGTCTATTACTATACCATCTTGCTGGCCTTGACAACGTGGATGGGCTGAATTCAATTAAGACACAAAGCAGGGAGAGCACTTAGGAGTCTGCTATAGTAGATGGACAGGCAACAAGGCCTTCGATAAAAACAACAGATAGTAGGAAGAAGGAAGAGGGCTAGGTTAGACACCTACTTGGGATGAGCAGGACTTGGGGATTTGGCTAGTACACTACTCTGAGAAGACTATGACAAAGAAACCAAGTTTGATTATTAGTGGGTGAGAACGTAACAGAAAAGAGGAAACAGAAGGATCTCTCTTTTATTTATTGGTTTAAGACAGGTTCTTACTCTGTAGCCAGGCAGAGTATGGAAGTCTTGATATGGCCCAACCTGGTCTTGAGTTTGAGGCATCCCTCCTGCCTCACCCTTAAAAGTACTGGCATTAAAAGTCCTGTGCTAGGCTATCAAGATGGCTCAGCAAGTAAAGGTGCTTGCCACCAAGCCTGATTTTGATCCCTGGAAGGAAAGAATCCACTCCTTCAAGTTGTCCTCATATTGTGGTACATGATATATACATGTGCCCAGACACAAACACAGAGAAATAGAATTTCAAAAAAAAACAAACAATAAAAGCATGTGCCAACATACTCAGCAGTGAATGGTATAATTACTTGAAAGTAGTAAGAATTTAAATATTCTTGCAGGGTGGTGGTGGACACCTTTCATCTCAGCACTTGGGAGGCAGAGGCAGGCGGGTCTCTTTGAGTCTGAGGCCAGCCTGGTCTACAGAGTGAGTCAGAGGACAGTGAGGAGCTACAGGAGAAACTCTTGTCTCAAAACAAAACAAAAAAAGATGATTTTAAATATTCTTATAATCTAGATAACTGAACCAATGGTCATTTTCAAATTTCAAACAGTGGGTAGCCCAAGAAATCTCACCAATCTATGTAGAGGAGTCCAGAATACATAGGTATCACCATTGGGGCACTTTTTTGTTATTGTTGTTGTTTTTATTTTTCGAGACAGGGTTTCTCTGTGTAGTCCTGGCTATCCTGGAACTCACTCTGTAGACCAGGCTGGCCTCCAACTCAGAAATCCACCTGCCTCTGCCTCCCAAGTGCTGGGATTAAAGGCATGCGCCACCACTGCACGGTGGGGCACTTGTTTTTAAACAGCTCAAGATTGATAAAGTTGACCTAAACTTTAAGCAAAATTTCACAAACTGATACTAAGCAAGGCACTCAGAAAGCTGAAGCTACATAATGCAAAACTGTCTCAACAATCAAAACTAAAACAAAACAAAAAATTGTGCTGGAGAAACAGCCCAGTAGTTAAGAGCAATTATATCTCTTCCACAGGACACAAGTTTGATTCCTAGCACCCACATAAGGTAGCTCACAACTGCCTGTATGTAACTCTAGCTCCAGGGGATCCAACAACCTCTTCTATCCTCCTAGCACATAAGTAACATGCACCCCCTCACACACGTTTAGAAAAGTTAATAAAATCATTAAAACAAAAATAACCAAGCAACAACAAAAACCCCATCTGATTTTAACTGGTACTAAAAAGACATCCTTCTGGTTCCAAAGAGCAAGGCTAGTTTTGACATGTTAGCTTGTCTGTCAGGACCCTTATAAAACCTTCAATGACTGAAAAACCTAACCATTTTAGAATATGCAAAATGTCAAACACTCACCTACAATTCAGAGTTTTAAAAAACTATTTGCTTTCATAAATAGATGGGAAGATCCATTTCAAATAAATACACTGACTTCCCAGATAACAGCTATTTCTATTATTATACAAAAGTAGAATTTACCTTCAGATTTTCACCTTGAGAACTTGCCCTACCTACTCAACCTGCGAAATTATTCTGAATATAAAATATTACAGAACAGACTTTTGATGGTCCTGTTAAGTATTCAGAATTTCACTGTAATTTTAAAGCTACTATTAAAAATGAAATTTCTAAAAACAGACAAAAACAGCTTCGATGAAGTTGAATCATCCCATGTATGATTTCTGCCTAAGTGTCTTCTTTAGCAGTCATGAGAACTAGTACTTTAGAATAAGGCTTCTCCAAAATAGAAGTGCATAATTTTTTAAATTAAAATTACTTCTAATAATAACTATCATTTGCATTGCATCTTGCTATTTCTTTCATGTTTCTATGGA
This sequence comes from Grammomys surdaster, assembly GCF_004785775.1. Taxonomy (NCBI): domain Eukaryota; kingdom Metazoa; phylum Chordata; class Mammalia; order Rodentia; family Muridae; genus Grammomys; species Grammomys surdaster. Next base: position 591,518 of record NW_021604776.1, on the reverse strand, counting down.
AGTTTTCTGCTTCCTTTTCCAGATAAAGAAACCAAGGCTCTGAGATGGTGTGTAACTTGGTCAGAAGTCAGTTAGCTAGTGAAAGAGACTTGAAAGTGCAAGAACATGCTTGTCTTTAGACCTCAGGCCTTATTTTCACCTCCTAGGAGTTACAGAAAAAATGTTTAGTGTCTGAAACTCAGTATTTAAAAAAATATATCAACAATCCCAAGCCACCCAGGGATTCTCTCACTTTATTTTTTGTATTTTTTTCTATTCTAAAAATTGAAACTAGCAAATCAACTTCTCATCTTGCCCAGCATTTGACCTAAAAACTGAAATGAAATTTTGGGGAACAATCTCATTACTAACAACAGAACTATAGCAACTACAAGCATGCTTTATAGAAGTCCAAGGAAGCCTCTGAAGATTGAAAACTAGGAAATGATTACTTACAGTGAAAGTAGATACTGTGGCATCAAAAATTACAGTACACTAAAGTCCGTAATCCAGTAATTTATTGTAGATGCCTAATTTAGAATTGCCTACACAAGAATATTCTCCCTCCCTCTCAGAGAGAGAGAGAAAGAAAGAAAATGAATGTGTGTCTATTTCTTTATAGAGATGCAACTTAGGACCAACTCTACCCATGAATTTCATCTATAGAAACAATTTTGGATGGAGGAGCAGAAAGAAAAAAATTTCTGAACAAGCTTTAAAGATGAAGTTTTAAGGTGATTATAATAACAATGTTCTGAATACTGAAATCACCAAAGAAATAGATTTTAAGTTTTATCAAGACAAAGAAAATAAATATGTAGAGAAATGCAACTTTATTGTTCAATGTAACCATTCCATACAGTTCCTCGACTCACTTACTACAAAACCTCTGCCGTTCTTAAAGGTCTGAAGTCAATATACTTATGTTGAAATACAGCTTTATGAACTATCTTTGCTAGAAGGTAGAAACCAAGAAAAAAAATCACTAACAATTTCTAACACATTACAATGGTTTAATATTTTTTTCAAAAATAAAAATATTTATTTTCTAAGTAAGGACTGTTTAATAATATCTCTCTTTACTTTGAAGAGATGATTATGAGAGGGGGGAAAAAGTTCAAAACTGCCTGTACAATAGAGAACACAAAAGACACAACCAAAGCTAATACCTTTAAATCTAATTTTAAAACAACCTAACTACCTCATTATAGCAATAGGACAGGAACATGAGCCTACATACCTGTTTAAATTAAATGTACCTTTGCTTTCTTTGAACATGTATCATTTAATAAGAACAGAGTGAATATAATATTGAATATATTTAACATATATAAAATGTTAAAATATACTAAGTTTATTTCTGCCCATGTTTACTTTTTCAGGGCCAGTAATGCTGACTTCAATCAGAACCCTAGGACTTAAAAGACAGTTAAATATAAATAAGATTTTTTTTAAAGTCTGAATTCTGCAATACTACACTTGATAAACTGGTCTCAATCACTACTAAACTTATCTATTTTAAAATTTGTCTTCTAAAGGTGTTCTTCTAAAAGAGCAATAAAGGCCAAGCCTTACTCCTTAGTAAACTCTTAGAAGGCCAGAAGGGTAAAACTAAAAGCCAGAAGGACAGAAAGCAGAAAGAAACCAGAGCACTATCTCCTTCACAATCTGGGAGAAAGCCAGCTATTTCCTCTAACCTTGGTGCTGGGTTGTCTAGTCTTGTTATAGAAAATCTGGCATTGGCATTTTAAAATAGTGTTTTGGACCAAGACGGCTTAATGGGCGAAGGCCACCATCAAGGCTAACAATCCATGTTCTATGCTTGAAACCTGTACAATAGTAATTGTTACAGGATATTTGAACCTATTTCTTGTTTGGATGTGGCTCAGCCATTAGCACACACTTCTAATCCCTCTGTCTGGAATACAGACATACCGTTAGTACACACCTGTAATCACAAACAATGAAGGTAAAATTAGTTTATAGAAGGAAGCACCCATGTTTGAAAATTGAGTGACAGAAAAAGTTACGAATCAGAAAAAGATTTGACAGAATAGGATATGCCTAACACTTAAGAGAAGAGAGAGGAAAGGGAAGCTACTTAAGGGAGAGACGGACAGTACAGGAAGGAGAGAATATATAGTTCAGGATACAGTAGACTTCATGGAGAATATACCATAGAGTTGAGAGGGGGAGGCAGTTTTACAGAGACAGACTGAAGAAAAGAACAAGGTAGACATAGGTAAAAACAGAACAAACCAGAGAATGAGAAGGAGCCAGAAGATTAGAACATTCTGCTCAAGTTAGTATGAGGCCAAGTAGAGCCAGTCAGGACAAGAGAGAGAAGCCAGTTTGAATCAGTCAGCTTGAAGAGGAGTTTTGAGTCAGAACAGCTGAGTTGAGCAGCCAGTCAGGGATCAGAAAGAACTAGAAAGGGTGAGTTTATTCAGCAGTAAGTCTCAGAGGCTGAAAACATTCTAGGACTAGATTAAATTGCATGGAGGCTAGAAGCTTTCATGATTAGACCTAGATTAGCCAATAGGGGCAGCAGTAAGCCTCTCAGATGACAAATACACCAAGCAAATAAAGGGTACTTTTATAGGAAAGAACAGACTTCTACAAGATGTCCTCTGATCTCTACACAGACACCATGGCACAAGCACATGTTTATATGTGCACACACACACACACACACACACACACACACACACACACAAATAAAATGTATTTTTAAAACTAAAATAAAGGGGCTGGAGAGATGGCTCAGTAGTTGAATACTTCTTGTTTTCAAAGAGAATCCATGTTCAGCTCCCAGAATACTAACAGCCACCCATAGCTCCAGTTCCAGGAGACTGATGTCCTCTTCTGACCAGAGTGGGTACCAAGCACACACATGGTGTACATATATGTACATGCAGGCAAAATACTCATAAAATAAAAATAAACCTAAAACTTTTAAAATAAAATAAAAACATTATTTTTATACTAGAATATCTTATTAATGAACTGAAGTTGAGCTGGCTGCTCAACTCACTTTCATCTATCTTAGACATTTATTGAAGCTTCTTAAACTAGCCCATGTCCATCAACCCTTTACCACTATCCTGTGGCTTTCCACCTGTGCTTACTCTTATTCTGTATTGGTAGATGTGATTATTTATATATTCTTGGCCCAGGGAGTGGCCCTGTTGGAGTAGGTGTGGCCTTGGTGGAGTAGGTGTGTCACTGTGGGTATGGACTTTAAGACCCTCATCCTAGGTGCCTGGAAGTGGGCGTTCTGCTAGCAGCCTTCAAATGAAGATACAGAACTCTCAGCTCCTCCTGTACCATGCCTCACTGGATGCTGCCATGTTCTCACCTTGATGATACTGGACTGACCCTCTGAACCTGTAAGCCAGCCCCAATTAAATGTTGTCCTTATAAGAGTAGCCTTGGTCATGGTGTCTGTTCACAGCAGTAAAACCCTAAGACAATAGATGAAGATGCTCCACAGGGAAAACAGCTGTAACATTCAAACATTCCTCTAATCTTCTGTCTTTTGAGAAGATTCTCATTCCTACTAATATTTTATCTCTCTACCTAGGACACAACTACTGTGACCATAAACACCAGTCCTCTTCCTCTTCTCTGCATCTTATTCCACCTATTAGCCTTCCTTTCTCTATTGTCAAACTGGCCAATCCATTGGTTTGTCCCTGTACCCATAAGCATGTCTGACATATATTGACCATTTCTCTAACCAGCAAAAGCCATACTATTGCCTCCTGTCCCTTGACTAACCATAATGGCTTATACAAAGTGTTTTCCCCTAAAACACTTTCACTGATTTCTCAATCCATTATAGTTCAATTCTTCCATCTCCTACCTACTCACTCGTGTGAGTGAATCTAAATGCCAACATCATCCTTATTGCCTACCAAGAGTCTTCCCAGTGGTGGACATGGTTAAGGTATCCTCTGTATCCTAGATAGTGTTGAAAAGATTCAGATTATTGCCTTGTCTTTGGCAAACCTTCAACTTTCATTTCACCCCTCCTCCTCCTTCTCTTCTTTGTCTTTCTAATGAGACTTTGTCTCACCTTGCAGCCTAAGCTAACTTCAAATGCCTACATCATTTATACACAAAAGATCTATACTGGCACTTTGTTTTCAAGTTAACACACAAACTAACAGGTTTCCTTATGGTATATTCATACATGTGTGTAATAATACTGTTATTTCCCTCGCTCCCTCATGACCCACTATTGCTAGGTGCCTTCCTCTCTCCAAGTATTCCCCACTTCTGCTTTCATGTCATATGTATTCCATTTTTTCTTTCCCTTCCCCTTTCCTAGAGAATTCTTTCTTGGGGGCTGGAAAGATGGGTCAGCGGTTAAGAGCACTGGTTGTTCTTGAAGAGGAACTAAGTTCAATTCTCAGCACCCACATAGAGGCTCACAATCATCTGAGCCAATATACCTCCTTGACTTTTATGGGAATGTGTTACACATACATACATGCAGGCAAAACATTCATATACATAAAATAAATCTTTTTTTTTTAAAAAAAGGGTGTTCTTCCTCCCTATCAGCGTCGAGGCTCACACCTTTGATCCAGGCACTCAGGAGGCAGAGGCAGGATCTCTGAGTTTAAGTCTATCCTGAACAGTTTCAGTTCAGAACAGCCAGGGCTACATAGAGAGACCCTATCACACACACAAAAAAAGTTCTTCCCTTCTCGTGGTCCCTTTCTACTTTTTTATTTATTCATTTTATTTATAAGTGCTCTGTCTGCATGTACACCTGCATGCCAGAAGAGGGCATCAGATTCCTTTTATAGATGGTAAAAGCCACCATGTGGTTGCTGGGAATAGAACTCAGGACCTCTGGAAGAGCAGCCAGTAGCCAGTGCTCTTAACCCCTGAGCCATCTCTCTAGCCCCTTCCCTTTCTACTTTTATGACCCACGACCTACTCCATACACAAATTTCAATCTGTAATGTCAGCTTGAGGGAAAACAAGTAGTTATTTGTCTGAGTCTGACCCAGTTCTCTTAACAAGATAATCTCTAGCATCATACATTTCCCTGCAATTATTTTATTTTTCCTCACAGCTAAATATCTACCACTATATATCTACCACTTTTCTTTATCCATTCATCTTCTGGTAGACATCTAGCTGGTTTTATTTCTTAGCTATTGTGGTGTAGCAGTAAACTTTACCATGTAGGATTCTGTAGTACACTGACTCAAGAGTCCTTCCTTCAGGTAGATACCCAGGAATGAATGAATGAATGAATGAATGAATGAATGAATATATAAACATTACACACACGCACGCACGCATGCACGCACGCACACACATACTCATGCCAATAGTCACAACATACTTAACAATCTTTTTCTGTAAGCACTCTCTAGAAAACACCAAATACTTCTGTGAGATACTTTCTATCTTTCTGTTACCTAACCCATTCCTCCACTCTTCAAAATGTCAAATTTATATTTTCAACTGCCAAGAAAACAAGTATGAGACTGTCTCCAACGAGGAAACACATCATATTTTTAGCAAATCCTAAATCATTCTTAGCCCCCCAAACCTACTACCTTTCTTGAATGGTTATCATGACTCAATCTTACAAGCTAGAAATCTTAGGGTCAAACACCAGTTATCGTTCTGCATCCAAGTCCTGTCTAGCTAATATGAGACTAAATCTCATCTGTTTTACTTTCTAATCTCGAGTTCAGCTCTCCTCAATCTTCTTTACTATTAAGGTCTTTGTGATATTTATTGTTGTTTTGGTTTTGAGACAGGTCTTCCTGGCCCTAGAACTCAATCTTCTTAAATGCTGGGATTACAGAACTACTACTACACCCCAATTTGAGGTATTTTTTTTGTATTTCTTTCTTTCTTATACATGAACCACTTCAACTGTCTATCCTACTGCTACAAGGATTATCTTACAAAATAAACTTAAAATTGAAATAAGCTAGCTACATCTCATATTCCCTTGCAGACCAGCAAAAACTTTGGGAACTCAGTTCTCTCCTTCCACTGTGGGTTCCAGGGACTGAACTCAGGGCACCATCAGGCTCGTGCAGCAAGACATGAACACTTTTGCCTGCTGCACCATCTCACTGGTCCTAAAAGTGTATACCCGTGATTCTATTCCTGGAAATTCATTACAAGAAATGAAGTACAGAGATGTCACCACATCTTATGTTTCTAGGAAAGGCCAAGATGGAAACCACACAGGAACAAACACAGGCACACAAAGAAACATAGCTACCTTTTTATAATACATGTGATGTGCACAGTACATGTATGTGTGTGTGTGTGTGTGTGTGCGTGTGTGCGCGCGCACACATGCACACACTCATTCCCACTAGTCTACCTAGCCAGCTAGCCAGCTTGTCCCCAAAGAACCTGCTTCTTTGCCTCCTGTCTAAGGTCACTGTTGGCCACCATGCTTGCCTGGCTTTTACATGGTTTCTAAGGCTTGAAACTCCATTCCCCACACTTACATGGCAAACACTAATCCGATGAGCTATCCCTTCAAACCCCCAAGCCTTTGTAAAACATAATGCCTTCCACTCACCCATACCCTTTTCCTTCATCTTGTAAAACTAAAAACATCCTTCACAAAGGTGGGCTACTCTAGCCTCCACAGGAATTCAGTCACAACTCTGCCATCACTCTGTAACCTCCCTCCTGCAGTAGACTATAAGTCTTTCCCTCTAGTAATTATGGCTTTCTCTATGTATTTACGACTTATAACTGGAGCACCTACAGCAATGTATACAAAGTCCTGTAAATACACACGGAATGAAGGTTTCCTTTTTACAAAGCCATTTATTTCAAAAGTTCTATCATAACTTGGTTGAGATGTTATTTTATTTTCCAAGTTGAGATTACAGGAATACACGTACCACCACCAAGGTGAGAATATCTCAATAACTTTAAAAAAGATGATTTCCTATAAAATGCTGGTGGGCTCCATTATATGGTATACTAATTTCATGTATGAAAACAACTAGTTTATAAATAATTTACCAGTCCTTACTTATGGTAGTTTAGTGTCTTAAGGAGTAAGAATTTATACTGGGCTAGAACTATAGTCTACCTAACCTAGAACTTGATATCTGAAAGTAGTACCAAGAAATGTTATAAGACAGCTAGCGGGTGGTGGTGGTGCATGCCTTTAATCCCAGCACTTGGAGGCAGAGGCAGGCGGATTTCTGAGTTCAAGGACAGCCTGGTCTACAGAGTAAGTTCCAGGACAGCCAGGGCTACACAGAAAATCCTTATCTTGAAAAACCAAAAAACAAAAAGAAGAAGAAGAAGACAGCTATTCTCCCAGATGCCAGCTTAAAACATTTGGAGGTATGTCCCCAAAACACCTTAGTTTGCTTCAGTGTTCTAATAAATTCATCATGTTTGAAATAAATATGCTATAGTACTGTTCTTTCCCATTCTGTTCTATAAACAGTACTTTTCATACAAAGTACAGGAAGTATTAATGTACATACAAGAACTAAGTTCATACTTCAGGCGTTCTCTGATCATTAGTTTGTTTTCTGTACCTATAAGCATACAAGAATATAAGTAGTTTGGTCACGTGTCTTTCCAAGTTGTTTGAGGACACTAAGGAAGGCTGGTAATAGCCTAATAATCAGACCCTTCATAATTTCAAAGTTACAGTCTGTCTTTCTGTAACTGAAAAAAACCCTCCATTATGCCTTTATATAGAAACAAGTCAACTATTTCACTCTTCACAATTTTCAGTTACCTTACAGACTCTCAACTAAAACTCACCTTTACAGAGATGTATGTTGTTTTGTTTTGTTTGAGACAGGATCTCACTATGTGTAGCCTGAGCTGTCCTAGAACTCACTATATAGACCAGGCTGGTTTCAAAATCAGAGATCCACCTGCCTCTGTTTCCCAAGTGACGGATTAAAGGTGTGCATCAGCACACCTGGACAACGTATTTTTATACATTTCATCTTAAAGGACATTTAAGTTAAGAAAGTTTCACCCCTGGTGTAAGTAAGTTAGATCAACAGCCTTCAGAAGTACCTGTGAGAAATACTATACCCCCAAACTTACAAGAGATCATAAGGTAGTCCTCACAGTTGTTTTTGTCTTCATCCTGCTGGTTCACGGGGATCCCGTTGGCATCTATGACTGCTTCAGAGGCACAGTCTGCTACCAACACTTCTTCCGAGACAACATCAGCGGTCAGAGGATCTGTGACAATTTCTGCTTCTACTACACCATCATGAACCACATGTTCAACGTGACCAACGTCAGACACATGTATAGATTCACTTGTCAAGACATGTTCAGGCATAGATATTGAGGCTGAAGTAATATCAGAAGCTAAAACATCATCTGGAACTGTGCAATGTGTTAAAGAAACTTCTTCGGTTACATCTGTATCCAGCACTTGTTCAGGGATGATGACTGTTTCAGATACATCTGCTTCGTCCATGATATCTGTACACTGGACATCTTCTATAACAACATCCTCAATAACATCTTGGATTACAACTGAGTCTGGGTCATCAGGAACATAGTTATGTACGGTTATGTCTGAATCCACAACATCTGACACATAAACCGTTTCTTGTACTTCCACAACAATTTGATTACCATCCATGTGTGTAGCACCAGCTCCTAAAAAATAAACGAACTCATAAATAAGTGTGGTAGTTTGAATAAGAATGGCCCCTATAAGCTCATATATTTGAATATTTAGTCACCACAAAGTGTTTGAACCGATTATAAAGATTAGGACGTGGAGACTCGTTGGAGGATGTGTGTCATTAGGTTTCAAAAGCCCATGCCAAGCGCCAGGCCTAGTGTGCATTTCTGTGTGCATGTGTATCTATCTCTTCCTCCTAACCCTCTGCCTGTGGATCAAAATGTAAAGGTCTTTGCCTATGGATCAGGATGTAGCTCTTGGTTGCTGCTATAGCACCTGCCACCATGATAACAGACTAAACCTCTGTAACTATCAACAAGTCTCCAATTTAAATGCTTTCTCTTATAAGAGTTGCCTTGGTCATGATGTCTCTTTCTGGCATCAAAATAGTAGCTAAGACAGTATGTAAATAAAATCATGAATTTCAGCACTAAATAAATATTCCAACCAGCAAAATTATTATTCAATTTCTCCCAAGATACTACAGTAGCTTCTCAGTTTTCTCAAACATTTAGATTCCCTTGAACCTATTTTTAAATAAAATTAGAAAGACATTTTTTAGGACACTCTTACATATTCATCCCAAATCAATAGATAAGGAAAAACTGATAATAATATAATTGAGACAAGGAAAATTATTCGACAGTAAAATTCTAGGCATGCTCATTCAGTTACTTAAGGCATGGTTATGTAAAGTAATGTAACTATGGATGGCAGATGGGTCAGTTTTCTTTATTACATGTGTTTTTCATGTATTTCCTTCTTGTTCTACCTCTCTTCCCTGAACTTGTAATTTTTTTCTTATTTCCATCTTCCCCATGACTCCATTTTTTTTTCTTCACTTCCTTCACATCCTTCTTCTTTTGCTCTGGTATCACAAACATTCTCTCTAGGACTATAGAATTTTAGAATTTGATCACTATTCTGGGACATAAGAAGACCAGGGCATAAACAAAAAGAAGACCCAGAAAATTTGGTCTGTGAACAGAAAGAAGTACCACTGCTGAGGGGCAGTGGGGTAAAGGCAGGTAGTAGAAGGAACCTACCCACAACTTGAACAGAGTACTGGATTCTTTCTAGCTGCTTCCCTGCCCGCACTCCCCAAAGCAGCTCCTCACAATACAAGAAAGTCTTTGCCGGGCGGTGGTGGCGCACGCCTTTAATCCCAGCACTTGGGAGGCAGAGGCAGGTGGATTTCTGAGTTCGAGGCCAGCCTGGTCTACAGAGTGAGTTCCAGGACAGCCAGGCTACACAGAGAAACCCTGTCTCGAAAAACCAAAAAAAAAAAAAAAAAAAAAATAAAAAAAAAAAAAAGATCATGTTAACTTAGCTTTGGGGCTGGAGAGATGGCTCAATGGTTAAGAGCACTGACTGCTCTTCCAGAGGTTCTGAGTTCAAATCCCAGCAACCACATGGTGGCTCACAACCATCCATAATGAGATTCAACGCCCTTTTCTGGTGTGTCTGAAGACAGCTACGGTGTACTCATAAGTAAAATAAATAAATCTTTAAAAAAAAAAAAAAAAGAAAGTCTTTGAGAGCCCATCTTAGTTAAAAAAGTGACAGCAGATGAAATCAATTTTTGTCTAAAGAGATTAAATGACTTAACCAAGATCATTTTGCACAGTATATGGTGTGCAGTTAATATTGCTCTCAACAAATGCTGCAAATTGAACAAATTATGCATCCTCATGAGAAATACAAAATAAAATAAAACAAATCCCAGTATCTTAGCTGCCAGTCCAGAGAACAAAGAAAATTTGACAAGTCTCAAAAACAAAACAAAACACCCAAACCTCTTCAGTATATACATCAATGCTTCTGGTTAGTTTTCAGAACAAGCTAAATCCAAGTAAGTACCTAATTCAATCACTATATTCCTACCCAAACACTCAATAACAAAACAAGAAGAAAAACAAACAAACAAACAAACACTAGCCTGGCCATGCTGGAGGCCCACACCTTTATTCTCAGCACTCAAGAGGCAGAGGCAGGTAGACCTGTGAATTTGAGGCCAAAGCTGTTCTAGGACACAAAAAGAAACCCTGTCTCGAAAAACCAAAACCAACCAAACAAGCAAAAATGTAAATCATAGATGAGGGTTAGACAACACTTAATAGTTTTGTGACCTTGAGCAAGTCATGGAACCTCTGGGTTTCCATTTCCTCATCAGGAAAATGAGAACAATAGTATATGCCATGCATACTTCACAAGACTGTGACCATCAAATGGGACTATATGGGAAATGTTCTGAAAAACTGTAATGAGACGTTTCATTATTATCACGACATAAAAAGAGAGGCCCTGACAGATTTAGTGACTTGCTAAGATAAACAAATATCTTAAGTGCTTATCAGGACCAAAATGAAACAAGCCCTTCACTCTACCACTCAGGGCATTAGCTAGGTTTCGTTGTCACAAATAAGAGCAAATACACAGTGTATTTTTCTCCTAAGTTTCGTTTCTCTTCCAGGAACAATAATTATGCTTCATGTTCTAATAAAGAAGTATAAACTATCATTATCAAAAGAAAATCACCAAACTTGAAAGACCATCCTATGAAAAATTATGTTCTCCCCTACTAAATATTTAACTTTCTGATGAACTTGTTATTTAATATACTACAACCTGATCACTGAGAGACCAATGAAAAATGACTTAATACTTTCTAATAAAGACAGTTTGGCTGTGCCCACTTCAATGTTATACATTCTCCTGTGTCCCCTGGGCAGTGAAGAAAGACTCTCTGAGGGAACCTATGAGAAGGCTGTAAGAGGAGAGTGACAGGATGCGGACGGCCCTGGGTTACACTTTACCAGTTGGCTGAGAAAGAACATGTATATCACGTATATACATGTTGTAGTACATATTCTGACTAGTGGGCTAGATTAAAGAAATTCAGGGTAAGGAATAAATGTCACTGCCAAGTAAGAATGAGACAAGAGACTATGTGACAGGAGAATCAAGTGGCACAGATGTAGTCAAGGAATATTTTTTCAAGGAGATAACAGAATTCAGTGGATAACTAAGCAAGAAGATAATAACTAAAAAAGCCCACTAAGAGGTTGATATTACTGTTGTCCAAGACTGACTATTCCTTATGTAAAATGCTTGAAACCAGGAAAGTGGCACACACCTGCAGTCTTAGAACTCAGGGGGCTGAGGTAGAAGGACAGAGAATTCAAGGCTCAACCTGGATTTTAGAGACTGTCTCAAAAAACTAAAACAAAATGCTTGAGAACAGGGGTGTTTAGCATAGCAGACTTTTCACCTTTTAAAGTAGTCACACATACATAATGTTTCATTGGTAGAGAGCCAAGTAGAAATGTGAAATTCATTTCTTTCATACACGCTTTATACGTATAGTCTAAAGGTCATTTTACACAGTACTTGTTCATATGTATGTGCCTTTACTTCAACTGATGACATGATGTGAGGTGTGGAATTTTCTTTCTACTGTGGTGTCATGGCAGTATTCTTAAGTTCTGGGTTTTGGAGCATTTGGAATTTTCAGACTGATACTCAACTTATACTGACAAGAATATTAAAGTTCCTTATTTTTAAGAACGGGATGATAATGTGCTCATTTTCCATTTGTAGATTCTGAAATCCCAACATGACTAACAATGTGAGAGTTTAGCAATTGGAGCCATAACAACCTCCCAATTTGGTAGATAAAAAGTACAGCAATCCAAGTCATTATACCTGTTGCATCAAAAAATGTGTTTGGTGCTTGTGGTTGTAATTCAAGTCCATCTTCATCCATGGCCTTTAAATTCTCATCAGCCAGAACACCTAAATCAAGGGAAGCCAGTATTAGTTTTGGTATCCTTTTTTTAATGTCACATTTTCATTTCTGAAGGACTCGAGTTTTACAACAGATGAACATCTATCTAACATAAACATATAAATTCAAAGGATCACCTTTATCCAGGCTCATTTTAAATTGATCTACATGCCAAGTACACACCTATAATCATGATATTCAGAAGGCTGAGGCAGCAGACTCGCAAATTCAAGACCAATCTGGGCTACACAGAGGGTCCCAAATCAGTCTCAGCTATATGATAAGACCATGTCTAGTGAGGCTCTGTCTTAAATAAATAAAATAAAAATAAATTTAGAGCTGGGTAGTAGTGGTACATGTCTTTAAACCCAGTGCTCTGTAGGCAGAGGTAGGCATATTTCTGTGTTCAAGGCCAGGTTGTTCTACAAAGTGAGTTCTAGGACACTCAGGGCTAACCAAAGAAACCCTATCTTGGAAAAAAAAATCAATAATCTTAACCACTGAGTCACTGCTCCAGATCTAAATGCACATATATTGGTAATTTTTCACATATATGGAAGACCTTCACCCTAGCTGTAATGGTACACACTTTGTAATCCCAGAATTCAGGAGGATCCCTAAATATTCAAGGCCAAACTGGGTTACTTAACAGGATTTTCATGTGTTCCTCCCCCTTCCCCAAAAGCCTTTAGTCACCACCTAGGATCAAGATATAGAGCATTTTTAGGACCCTAGCACTGTCATCTGAGTAAGTCACATCATCCTCCACAGGATTACTTAACTACTTTTTGGTTTGGGTTTTTGTTTATGCAGTCCTGGCTGTCCTGGAACTCAGATCTGCTTACTCTACCTCTTGAGTGCTGGGATTAAAGGTGTAAGTGACCACTGCCCAGAAACTGATTTTTTAAGGTTCAACTAAATTCACTCTGTCATGGAAAACTTCTGTGCAAGTTTATGCATTACTTCTCTAAATTTATGTAGTCTTTCAAACACTATATTGATCATAGAATCACAAAGTACATGATTATAGTAAACACAATTGTAGTAAGCACTTTTCTTAACCCCCTAATTTATGCAAGTTCAATTTTCACAGTGTATTTAACTCTTTTGGCCAAAGGTAATTAATTAGCACTAGCTATGAAATGGTTAAAAAAACATTAAGTTCATTTTTAGCACAATAAAATAAAATTTCTACCTTCGAAAATCTGAAACCATGCTGGCTTAGACTAGTAAAATAAAGTTTACAAACAAACAAATCAACTTAATGCCCTGAGAAAATAGACGAAGCAGGAAGAGGAGGCTTACCAACAGATTTTTGGATGCTGAACCCAGAACTTCCTAATGCTCCACTTTATCCTCCTCCCTTGGGATCTTGTAAGACATCCCAATGACCTTAATTCTCCTTTTTCTACTTTAGCCAAAACCAACCAAACAAACAAACCCTAACGTATCAAGTAATGTACTACCTAATATTGTTTGATTAGTATTTCAAAAGATCAGACATCACAGATTTTATTTGTCCATGTTCTAAATACTGCAGAAACCTCCTCATTGGTTTCCCAGTCTCTACTTTCTAACCCAAACTAAATGGAACTATTAGACACATCTTTCTTTGGCTTTCAATTCTGTTAGTAAATACTATATGCTTGTGAAAATTTTAACACAAATGTAATTTTTCTAAAGAATCGTTTCTCTGTTCAAAGAAGGTTCAAGCTTGTACTATCTTAAATTCTAACTCCAAACTACCTTTCCATCACTGTCTCTCCCAACTTTCTCCCATGTACCTCTCACCACCACACATGCACACACACTCCAATAAACAAAAATGCCAGAACATTCCAACCCTTCTCCAGTACACCAGGGCCCATCAGTATTTCTAGTACTCGAAGACAGACAGGAGGATTGCCGAATTCTAACCTGGCTACACAGCAAGATGGTTAGAAAAATAAACAAAATAAAATAAATAAACACACACACAAACAGTACCTAGCCTCGCAAACACATAAAAGACCTAAGCTCTGCAGAGCTCTTTCCTTGCAAATGTTCTCCCCTATAACTCCAACATATATGCAATACTCTGGAAATGTACCCTCTCTACTCAGAACTTCCAGAGCATGTTATCTTTCTTAGTATTCTTGTTAATCACTTGCTTAATGTATGGAATTGTATTTGTATGTACTGAATTCATGCATGGTCATATACGTTAGGTGGGCTTTGGTACACATACAGAGGCTAAGAGGCCAACTTTGGTAGTCTTCCTTGATTGCTCTCCACCTTGGTTTTGTTTCTTTTCTAAATTCTTTTTTAGGTTTCCCCAAGGTTTTTCCAAATACCCTTCCTGTATTTATCCCAATCCCCTTCTTCTCCCATCTCCAGCTAAAGCTCCCATTTTCGCCCTGTCCACTGTCTACTACCCTGGCTTCTATGGTTACTTCAGGTTATACACAGAACCCTAAAGATTTGATTCTAGGACCTACACTTCCACCTTATTTTTTGAGGCAAGGCTTCTTACTGACCCCTTCCTGCCTTGGCTAGGCTGGCTGGCAAATAGGCTCCAGTGACTGGTCTGTCACCACCTCATCCCAGATTTTATGGAACTGTTGAATCCAAATTCAGGTCCTCATGCTTATCCAAGAGTCACTAAACTTAAAAGACTCCAGCCCCTATAAATCCTATTTTTATATGCTTAATTCCACATGGGCCTTAAAGAAATATCATGAGAAAACTCAAAATTACATAATAAATGTTTTTTCAATGTGCCAGCAATGGTTCTATTCATTTCCAAGAAATAGCTATGTTTGTGGTAAGAAGAATTATTTGAAATTAAAACAAATGATGGCTAGATTAATAAACAAAAAATGGTTTAACCATGAAAATCAAGGTGTATATGCTCTAAGCTGTCACTACTACTCCCTCAAGTCACCTCTGGATATAATTCTTTTCCCTTTCTAAACAAGTGCAATTGCAAAATGATAAATGTATGTTATCCTTCTAAGTATAATGAAATGTTAGATGAAATTAAGCCAACTAAGACAACAAAAGGGATACATATATTAAGGTACATCTGTAAGTCTCCCTACATGAGACTAATTCCCATTAAGTCTAAAAATTCTCAACTTGTAAAGCAACTACTTTATTCAGCTCTAATCTTCCTTGGCTTTTCTATTAGACTCTGACAGATAATCAATTCCACTGATTCCGAAGTTCATTCTAGCCTACTTTTCGAAGTGCCACCTTAGCCCCCTTCTCTATACAGCAACCACCCTGACTCCCCTCACATCACAACAGAGCCAGACCTTAGTCTGGTACACTTACTCCTTTCTCTTACTGTTTTCTCCCTACTCCCCAGTTTCAAGTATCATTTGTACAGACCACCAAAATCTCCATGCTCAGAGCAGCATGTTCCACTTCCTCCAGACTTAGGACTCTTTTGGCCACTCTCCTCTCTTTCTCCTTCCCCACTCACAGTCATATCTTGTCAACTACTTCTCCACAGGACTCCTCAGCAATCCATCTCAGTCCTTATTATCTCCAGTCTTATTATTGTCTCTCAGCTTCATACTTCCTGATCCCTGAGATATGAAAATAGCCTCTTAAGTGGCCCTGCTCCTTCTGCCACTCCCATAACAAATGACTAGGAACCCTGAACAACTCAGAGCTAGTGCCAAGGTCTGAGGTATTACTGCTATCTGTGGAAGACTAATCTTCCTACCACTGCTTTGATCAGGGCACTCTCCTGGGCTCAGAACACTTCAGCAGCTCCCCAACATTCAGAGGCTGTATAATTTGAACTCAATATGCCAGGACAGAATTATTTGTTGTTATTCTCATCTTCTTATCATAATCCAACATATTCTAGCAAACATGGAAGACATCCATTACAAGACTCATTCAAGTTCAGAAAAAAACACAATTTATACTTACAAGCAGAAATGACAATACCTAGGACTTTGCAACCCCTCTGGGATTAAACTTGTTAACTCCCTCTGATAATGAAAATGAAACTCTGCTGTTACAATGGAAACTACTTAGGAAAATGGGATCAAGTAAGGGTGGTTAAAAGGGGCAGGCCGACACAGAAGTGTATGCACTGGGGAGCAGGAACCCCCCCCCAAAAAAAAGCTAGACTAATATACAGAATGCTTCAGAACACCACAATGAAATACAGATGTAAAAGTATCATTCTTAGTGTTTTTCTTAAACACTCTCAAAGCACTTCTGAGACTGTCACCCCAATTTGGAAAAATATCCCCTCCCAGTACAAAAGTCATGATTATGAAAGAATTCAGAATGGAAAAATTAAGTATTAAGGGAAATATTGAACTAGGTGAAACTCAGGAAATGCCCCCCAAAAAAACTTCCTTTCTTCCAATCTTTAAAACAGGGCAACATAATCAACCCCACCAAGTCAATAGGAAAAGCAATGGTACTTCATCTCTTAAATTAGGAATTTGGGATAATTTACTTGTTTTATATTTCTGTAATTTTCTTTCTGGAAAGAAAGGGTCTTGCAATACAGTTCAGGCTGGACTCAAATGCATGGCTGTGTTCTATTTTCGCACACCTACACACTTTCTTGACTGCTCTTAAGACAAAGTAACAGGATTCTTAGATATTCACATTGCTAATATGCAAACCCACTTTTTTACTTATGGTCCTCCCAAAACCTTGATTTAATGAAATGTATGGCTGACTGGTCTTTTCACTGCCACACTCAAGAGAACGAATCTGTAGTGTATAAGGTAGACGAGACGCTTCAAACTTCACGAAGAGCAACAAAAGCAAACCTATCTAGAATTATGTTCAGAAATTGACACTGGTGAAAATTTACAACAATTAAAATGTAATTAATATCTTCCCTCTGAAGTTAGACTTTGTTCTCAAATTTTGCCATGTTGTTCAATACTAACCATCATTTCTTTTAGGTTAACGCTCAAAGTCAGCTATTCTTTTTATTTTTTGAGAAAGCCCTGGCTGTCCTGGAACTCACTCTGTAGACCAGGCTGGCCTCAAACTCACCTGCCTCTGCCTCCTAAGTCCTGGGATTAAAGGCGTGTCAGTTTTTAATTTATTTTCACTGCTATCACTGAGGTTTTTTTTTTTTGGTTTTTTTTTTGGTTTTTTTCCGAGACAGGGTTTCTCTTATAGCCCGGGCTGTCCTGGAACTCACTCTGTAGACCAGGCTGGCCTCGAACTTAGAAATCCGCCTGCCTCTGCCTCCCAAGTGCTGGGATTAAAGGCGTGTGCCACCACTGCCCAGCTATCACTGAGTTTTTACTTATCAGTAGTCATCAGTTTTTATTGTCAGCTGCCATCAGTTTTTCTTTAATTTCACTGCAATCACTCTAACAAGCACTTTTCAACTCACATGCACACCCAGTGGGCTCTTCATCAAGATTTGAAGAATTTTCTTAAACAAAGAACATTTTCTTGGATTTTTGGCACTAGAAACTTCAAGGGCCTTCAACAGAGAGCAAATGTTCTACCACTGAGTTGAATCCTAGCCCTGTTTTTCACTTTTTGAAGCAATTTCAGTAAGTTGTCCAAACCAGCCTTTAACATACCCTATCATGCCAAGCAGGCCTTTAACTTTCTATCCTTCTGCCTCTCAGTCTTCCTAGTAGCTGGGGTTACATATTGTGATGGTTTGTATATGCTTGGCCCAGGGAGTAGCACTATTAGGTGTGGCTTTGTTGGAGTAGGTGTGTCACTGTGGGTATGGGCTTTAAGACCTCATCCTACCTGCCTGGAAGCCAGTGTTCTGCTAGCAGTCTTCAGATGAAGTTGTAGAACTCTCAGCTCCTCCTGCACCATGCCTGCCTGGATGCTGCCATGTTCCCGCCCTAATGATACTGGACTAAACCTCTGAACCTGTAAGCCAGCCCCAATTTAAGGTTGTTTTTATGAGTTGACTTGGTCATGGTATCTGTCCACAGCAGTAAAATCCTAACTAAGACACATATCTACGTCATAAGGTTCAGCTATGTACCTTAGGTGTTTTCTTATCTTTTCTCAGACATTGCTAATGCACTTTATTTTTTCAGAACTAGAGACTGATTCTAGCTAGATCTAGTCCATGTAGGGTTAAGTGCTCTATCACTGAGCTTTGACTCCAGCTCCTTCCATTTTCTGTAGTCTTTGTTTTTTTGTTTTTGAGACAGGGTCTTACTAGGTAGCAAAGGTTGGCTTGTAACTCATGCAGGCCAGGCTGGCCTCAAACTCCTAAGTGCACTCTTCTGGCTTCTCTATCACTCATTAGAATTTCTATTACAGGATAAGTACTCCTAAATCTATCCACTATATCACTAACTTTCCTCTTATTTGCTTTTGAATTATGTATTTATGTATGTGGGTATGAGCACGTGAGTGCGGGTACCCATTGAGGCCAGGTGTGAGATCTTCTAGTGCTCAAGTTTCAGGTGGTAACGATCTGCCCAATGTAGGAACTCAATTCTAGTCCTCTGTAAGTTGTATGTGTTCTTAACCATTGAGCTATCTCTCCAACCCCTGACTTTCCTCTCTTTGTATTTGGCTTTCTACAAACTTTTTTTTTTTCTGAGACAGGGTTTCTCTGTGTCGCCCTGGCTGTCCTGGAATTAACTCTGTAGACCAGGCTGGCCTCGAACTCAGAAATCCACCTGCCTCTGCCTCCCAAGTGCTGGGATTAAAGGCGTGCTCCACCACCGCCCGGCTTCTACAAACTTTTCTATACTGGCTAACTTGATCATCACAAATTAGATCTTTTGTTTTGTTTTGGAGACAAGGTCTCTCTATTGTTATCTCTGCCTGTCCTTGAACTAGAGATCCACCTGGATTAAAGGCATACGCCACCATACCCACAGCAAGAGATCCTACTTTGGTTCCTAAATAACTGAGGGTTTTTTCCCATAGCAATCTTTCAATTTTATGGGTGGACAAAATGTTTTCCCAGATACTTCTGAGATCCCAATGGTTATTCTATACCAAACATTATACTGTCTTCCCTCTTGTTTCATTTCTCAGTTGGATGTTTTGGATGCCTCTTCCAAAGTGCTGCTTTTCCTCAAAAGCATTGTTCCTTTTGCTTGTCCACATTTACAGACAAGTTGCTAAATTAGTTACACTGACAGCTGGGAGATTTTCCTTCCTCAGCCCCATTGAAAATCTCTACTTTGCCAAGAAGTGAACTTGCATTCTAACAGTCACAAGCATCCGTTCTAGTTTGAGTACACAAGACAAAATATGTAATCAGTCAGGCTTTCCTTTAATGGTGGAAAAGTATTACACCTTCCAGGTCCTGCAGAATGATTATAAGCCACTTAAAATACTGCCCCTTAGCTGAGTCTAGCTGTATAAGCCTAATCCCACCTACTTGGGACATTGAGGCCTGACTGCTACAAAACAAATTCAGCCAAAAGAAAGAAGGGAGGGAGGGAGGGAACACTCTAGCACCCGGGAGGCAGAGGAAGATGGATTTCTGTGAGTTCAAGGCTAGCCTGGTCTACAGAGCAAGTTTCAGGACAGCCTGAGCTACACAGGAAAACCCTACTTGGAAAAAAAAAAAACAAAATGAAATAAAAATTAAAAAGAGGACTTGGAAAATAGCTCAGAAGTAGAGTACCTTGATGCAAAAGATCCTAGCTCAATGCACAGTATCACAAAATCAAAAAACCTTTCTTGCCACAGTACCCATTTTGTAAATCCATGTGTAAGTCAGGTAGCTATGCATTTTCTGCTACAAGACCAGCAGAGGTGGACTTACTTACATTGATAGGGAAATGGCTGAGCTTTAATCACTTGACTATGGCTTTGTTCTTTCTCCTATGACCGTTTTGCTTTGGACGTTAGTGTATCTATATAGGATGCCACTTTCTGGTATATGGCCACAGACTCACTAATAACTCTCTTGGTTTTTTTGCCCTGACAGATTCTAAATTGCTTTATTCAAGGACAAAGTATTCTGATGAAATGTAAGTTTCAGGGTTCCTTGGATCTAGATTTTTACTTCTTTTCCTCAATATGATTTTGAAAAAAAAAAGCGAAGTTATTTGATATTTATTCTATGGTAAATTTAAAGTCATGATTTTAATGTACCATAGAAAATAGTATGGAAATGTGTAAATAAAACAGAAACATCCATGAGACAGAAATTTTTAAAAATGAAATCACTAGTAACAATTATCACTAGTAACAATCACTAGTGATAATACAACACTCAACAGAACAAATATTCTTAGACATAAGTAACTAATCAATTCAAGCCCTAGTTCATAAGAACAGATTATACCAGATTGCTTTATTTTCAAACAATCCTGCTCACCTCCTCTGTCCAGGGGGAAATGCCTGCTGTTGTGAATGGAAGAACCCTGTCTTCCTTCCTTGCCCTGCCCCACTTGGAACTTTTGTACATTTCACTCAGGAATTAAGTCTGAGTTCTTGTTACAGACTAGTTTTTCCATAAAACCATTCTGTGCAAGGTTCTGTTTGCTTAAAGAGTCTGAACGTTCACAATCTATTAAAAGTTGGCCCTAAAACAACAAACCTAAAACCCTTATTTTTCCAAAGCCCCTTTTCCTGCTCAGATTAAGAGGTGCCAAAAATATCCTCTGAATTTAGCTATATTTGTAAGCTAACAATACCACACTATGCTAAAAGCTTTTAAGATTAGCCTGATGGTAGGAACAGTATACAAGCTTTGCACTTGTTTTCAGATATGTAAAGCAATAAGCTCCCCTTTATAAAAGCACTGTCCTTTAAATGCACGAAGTAATTGACCAATCCACTGTTACCATATTCTACTGTTTATCATAATGGAACGAATATAATGACTCTCTTGTTTCACCCTTTTTAACTTCATAGTGACTAGTTTTTAAGTTGCTTTGTAACTTTTGTTAAGATTTTCAACAGAAATCCTACTCACGTCTGTTTTTAGCTATAGGTGTACTAGAGTGAAGTATGTAAAACGATAAAGAAAACATAATATAGAGTGGAGATCAATTTAAATTACACTAGACGAGAATACATTACATTAGACAAGAATACGTGAAATAAAACCATCGTAGGTGAAAAAATCAATTTCCATCAAATAAAATGCAGGGTAAAGAAATGTTGGTGTTATTTAAAAAGGGTTATTGTTGGTGTTATTTAAAAAGGGTTCCCTTACACATCTGCTTTGTTCCTGTAATTTCTGCCAATCTTTTCCCCAACTAAACATTTAATTCATCACTGGCCTATTCATTCCGGTAGTTGTTAACTTAGTTGAGTACCTTTCTTACAGATTCCCTTTCTCAAGGAGTGAAATATGTCCTTACATTAAAAAAAAAAAAAAAAGCTTATTAGTAGTGGCAACTGCCTTTAATTCCAACAAAGAGGCAGAGACAGGCAGATCTCTGTGAGTCAATCTGGCCAGTTCTAGCACAGTCAAGGCTATATAAAGAAACTGTCTCGAAAAAAAACAAACAAAAACAAACCAACAACAACTTAAGCTAGGTGATGGTACATGCCTTTAAACCTAGCACTGGAGAAGCAGAGGTAGGAGGATCTCGAGTTTGGTCTACAGAGAGAGTCAAAGACAGCCAGGACCTCTCTCACAAAATAAAAACTAAATAAAACCCCTTCTAATACATTAGAACTTAAAAGGACTTTGAATTGTTGGTTGGTTTTAAATTTTCATTTCAATTATTTATTTAGTGTTTATGAGTACATGCAAGTGACTGCACATTCAAGACTCACATTCTTGTGAAAGTCAAGAGTACAGCCAGGAGTTAGCCCTCTATTTATACCATGTGGTCTCTAGGACTGAACCCAGTAGTTTGCCTTAGGAGCAGCCACCCTCAACAGGTAAGTCATTTACCACTGCTGGGTTTTGATTTTTTGAAAAAGGGTCTCATAATCCAATAGCCCAGGCTGCCCTTGAAATAACAGCAATCCTCTTGCCTCAGCTTCCTGAGTACTGAAATTACACATGCTATTATATCTGCCTTACATTTTTAGTTTAATGTAGTCAAACTTTCAATTACTTTACTCTAATTCATATCTTAATTGTCTGGTAACTAGTTTTTAAAATCACATATTATCACTTTGTACTTATTAAAACATTCAATATTTATAAACTATGAAGAGTTGGGGGTATGGTTCAGTGGTAGAGTGATTGCCTGGCATGTCTGAAACTGGGTTCTACACTCAATACAACAAATATAAACTATGAACATTTATTTATGTTTTCATTTATTATTTTTAATTGAATTTCTGAAAAACAGTATCTCTATATGGTCCTAACTTTCCTGGAACTCCTATATAGACCAAGTTGGCCTTGAACTACCTGCCTCTGCCTCCCCAGTGCTAGGGTTAAAGTCATGTGCCATCATGTCAAACTAACTATAAACACTGTTAATATCACTTTAACACTAAAAGTAACTAATAGTGATTCCACGATATACCTTACCAACATAAACATATGGTTTCTATTACTGCTATTCCTAAATACATTATACTAATACCAGTAATGGTCTCCACACATCATAAACACTGGCAAGAATATAATAGTCGGCCTTTCTATAACTAGAACAGTGTTTTCTAACTGGCAGTTGCAGAACTGTAGAGTGTGTTTCTATACTGATGTTTTATTAATACAATTAGCAATAGGCTTTGTATATATAATTTAATAAGTCTTTGAGTCATTAAACAAAAAAAAAAAGCTGAATTTGCTATACAAGATGCAGCAATAAACATATTCCAAGCTGACTATCAACAAGTGTTTTTAAACTATACAATCTTTCCCTGGAACTAAACTAAAGAAATCAACTATTTTAAGGAAGGAATAATCTAAGGGTTTTTTTTCCCCCGAAAAGTACAAAGACAATAAAACACTATTAAACTAAAAACATAATGATTAAAGTATGGGGAGCTGATACAAAAAAAATGGAAAAACTTTTAAGAAAACTGTAAACCAATGGGTAAAGTAGTAAAAGGAAAAATGAATTTAATTACTACAATTTTTTTTAAAAAATAAGTGTTAGATATAACCCTTTCAAAAAAAAATCACATTTTCCCCAAACTGTATGAACTATGCCAGAACATAAAGCTTTACCAATTATTTTTATAAAATTTCCCATTTAAAACAAAACCATGAAGCAATTTAACCAAACTAGAAACTTAGCTATGTTGAACTTCAAGTCAAATATTTGTAAATAAGTCCTATCATATGAAAAATAACAATAGAGTCCTGTGTTTGATGGTGCATGCCTTTAAACATAATGATTAAAGTATGGGGAGCTGATAAAAAAAAATGGAAAAACAAAATTTTAAGAAACTGGATAGGAAGAAGCAGGTGGTTTCTGAGTTCAAGGCCGTCCTGGTCTGCATAGTGAGTTGAAGGACAGTCTGAGCTACCTAGTGAGATTCCATCTCAAAAAAAAAAAAAGTAACAATATATATCCACTACACATACAGAGAGACATTAACACAATATAATCATTACAGTGTTAAAAGAAGGAGCCAAATAATGGTCAAAATTGAATCATTCAAAAAGAAAAAAGGCCCAGTGTGGTGGTGCTCGCCTTTTATCCCAGCACTTGGGAGGCAGGGTAAATGTTCAAGGTCAGTCTGTCCTACAAAGCAAGTTCCAAGACAGCCAAGGCTACACAGAAAAACCCTGTCTTGGAAAAAAAAACAACAAAAAAACAAAAGTTGCAGTATGTTTTGGATTTACTAAAATGTATTATATGCTATTTGATCTTATTATAAATTATCCTAAATTTGACATCAAATTGCTTGCTGTTGGTATAACTACAACTGAGTTTTGTTATTAGTCAATGTTCCCCAACCATGATATAATAAAGTTAGAAAAGAAAAGCCAGAACATAGGCACAGTGTACATGTCTGTAAACCCAGCACTTGGGGGAGACAGAGGGAAAAGGATCAAGAGTTATGGCTAGCAGCAAGTTTGAGGCCAGCTAGTGCTACATGAGACCTTGTCTTTAGTAGAAAAATCATGAAAAGGACAATGTATTTAGAACCACTTAATAACAAAAAATAAAGTATCAAAATCATAAGATCCAGTAATCAGAGAAAAAATTCAAATTTCAATCCATGTAGTTCAAAAATCGGTTAAGTACTAGTGAGCAAACCTCCAGCTTAATTCTTTTTAAATGTCAGATCACACAGGAACAAAGTAAAACGAAAGGCATACTAGTGGCAAGAATAGAAACACAAAACATCCATAAAATAAACAGTTTGAAAAATCTGATTAGCACAGGCTAGTTACTGACACGCATAAGAAAAATGGAAGTTAAACTCAATTTTCTAATCATCAAAGAAACCTGTATTTTATGTCAGAATATTTGAGAATTTGTATTTTTCTAGAAAACTTTACTTTGTATAAATTACCCCCAAAACGAAACTCAAAAGCAAAACTGATATACCACAGGAGAAAGGGGGCTATTAATAATTCAAATCCACAATCTATAAAAAAGAAGAAACCAAGTACAGTTTTACAAATGGAGTCTGTCTACCTTTCAGTGATCAGACTCTATGCAACAGACCTGTTTCAAAAAAGAGGGAATGCTCCCCAATTCATCTTACAAGGTTAGCTGGACACAGTTATACGCACCTGCAGAGAGAGAAAGAAAAAATCCCAATTAATAGGAAATTCTATGTCATCATCTTGAACTTTCATTTAGACTTACCAAAATAACTCTTGGAATTATTTGGGTAGGATTTTTATAGTTCTATACACATATGCATGCACACACACACACATGCACACACCTATGTGTAAAAGAATTAGTAGGGTATTCCCAATTTACATTCAAGGTTCTACTGTAAGTTGCTCTTCTAACTCAAATCTGTTCAATTGTTTCTAACAAAACTATTCTGTCAGCAAGTGCTCATAGTGTAGCATTTCCTAATATGCTATACTATTATCCATAGGATTTTCTTTCAAGGCAGACCATTTAGCAATTCTGTGTTCTGTCACACTGTTTGGCAAGAAATAATATACAACAGTGCACATATTCTTTAAAGTGATGGCAAAATATAATTATGTACCAGGCAGTGGTGGTACACAATCTTAATCCCAGCAGTTAGGAGACAGAGGCAGGCAAATCTCTCTGAATTCTAGGCCAGCCTGGTCTACAGAATGAATTTCATGACAGACAACACAGAGAACCTCTGCCTAAAACAAACAAATTATAACTATATAGTGGCACCTGCCTGGAAAAGTAATTATATGATACTATCAATTGGGGCTCTGTTTTTAAGATGTTAAAATGTAGGAAGGAAAAGTATATCTCAGGATCTATAACATATGGTCACGAGAGCTCAGCAATGTAAAAAAATCAATGCTCTGTGTTGCTTATAGAAAACAAAATAGAAAGTAAAAGACTTGTATAGGTCTTTTATACAGCTACAGTGAGCTTGTCTAGCTAGCATGCACAAGGTTATGGAGTCAATCCTCAGCACTATTTGGGGAAGAGGTGGCTGGTAGCACACAACTGGCTTACAATTCCAGAGGCTGAGGGAAGAAAAATCTCAAAATCTAGTACAGCCTAGACTAAAGAGTGAATCCAAGGCCAACATGGGCAACTATTCAGAAAAACATTAACAATTAAAAAACCCAGGACTGAAGAAGTTGAGGACAGATGTAGCCAGTCTGCTGGCCTAGCATAAAGTCCTAGGTTCAATCCCAAGCATGGCATACATAGTGCTAGCTAAAAAGACTATCAAAGAACTTGGCATAATGGTACATGTCTATAATCTTAGCATTCTGGATACAGAGGCTGGAGGATCACAAGGTCAAGAATTATTCTTGGCTATATATGACTAGTTTAGGAACAGCCTAGGACACATGAAGGGGGAAAATGGTGGGGGGGGGGGTAGGGAGAGAGACAGCTAGCTTGGCAGAATAATACTGGTCTAGCATATATTAATCACCGAGTTTAATCCCTGGCAGCAACAAAGGGGGGGTTCTAGGTGGAGGGACAGAGAACAAACAAAAAGAAAACTTGGTTTACAATGGCAACAAAACCATTACAAACTGAGATTAGTGTATCCAACACAGGTAAAGGCAAATACAATAAAAATCCAATCATTTTTTCTCAGAAATTGAAAACCTAACCCTAAAATAAGTAGAGACAAAATCAGCTAAAATAATCCTTTAAAATTGAGCAAGTTAAGATTTAATTATAAAGCTGTCATCAGGAAACCAAGGCGGCAGTGATAGAACTAGCCCAACAGGTCAATAAAAACAGAAAGAGAAACTAAAAGCAGATGTGGAGCCAATGAGGTGGCTCAGTGGGTAGAAGGCACTTGCCATCAAGCCTGACAACCTGAATTCAATCCCTGGGACCCACATGACGCAGAGAACTGACTCTTGCAGGTCGTTATCTGACCTCCACATACACACAGAAATAAGTAATGTAATTCAAGTTTAAACAAATAAAATGAAAACATGTGTAGATGTATGTAATACCTCAGGGGAAACAGATTGAAACTATCTGAGAAATACAAAGATAAATGAGATCCCCACATCACCCACTAGAGAAAAATTCCAGATAAATTGTATATGAAAAAGCACAAAGCCAGGTAGTGGTGGCACACGTATTAATCCAAGCACTTGGGAGGCAGAGGCAAGCAGATCTCTGAGTTTGAGGCCAGCCTGGTCTACAGAGTGAGTTCCAGGACAGCCAGGGCTATACAGAGAAACACTGTAAAAAAGAAAAGAAAAAAAAAAAGAGAGCACAGTACCATGATTACCTTGAAGTAAAGAATTTCTAGAGAACAACACACACACACACACACACACACACACACACACACACAGAGGGTCGGGGGAGGGATGGAGAGAGAAGAGCACAAGCACAAAAACTGGCTACCTTCACATTAAGACCTCCAACACAAAAAGTAAACAAAGCTACAAGAAAAGCCACAGAGTAGGAAGATACTTTCAGCGTATATAATCAGAAATCTTTAAGATCTACAATATAAAAATATCCACAAACCATAAGAAAAAGGCAAGAGTCCAACACAAAAATGGATCAAGGACTTATACACAAACAATTCCCAGAGAAGTCAAATGGCCAGTAAATTTGGAGGGAAGTGATTTAGCCAACTCCAATAGTAACCAAAGAAATGGAAAATAAACACAGCAAGGAGACTGCATTTATACCCAACAGATCGGGAAAACAGCAAAATCTAATCTTTTGGCAATGATCTGGAGAACTAAGCTCAGAAACAGGTGGTGAGAGTGTCAAATGAAATGCAATTTGGAATTTTGGCAATCCAAGAAAAACTGACAATGCACAGACTTCCTCAATACAGCACTGCACTTCGACTACAATCTCAAGAGGGAGAACTGTTTGAGGATGCTCATGGCAGCACTGCTGGAAATTACTGAAAACTGCAAACAGCCTAATGTGTCCCCCATAAAATGAAATAAATCAGTGTTTTTATATATTAAAATATAGTATTAGTGAGAGCTCGCTTAGCACCCGAAAGGACCTTGCTCTGATACCCAGTACTGCTTGCCCCTTGAATAGTATGAATGAACTACAACAGTAGTTTTCAAACTTTTTGGTTTCAGGACTCTAAAGCTTTCAAAAATATAGGCCCTAAGGAAGTTTTTTTATGTCACTCATACTTAGAGAAATTTAAATTAAGAGTCCAGTATAAAATATTAATTCATTAAAAATCTTATATAACCATGAACAACATTTTAGAATGCTGTTTTTTAAAATTGAAACTATTTTATATTTCTGCAAATCTAAAGACTTACTTCATAGAGGAAAGTTAGATTCCAACTGTTTCTGCACTTAATTATGGTATCATGAATCATGTTTTCTCTAATGCCTGAATAATATTTAGGTGAATGTGGATGAAAAGAGCAAATAACAACACTATGAAGATAATTCTGACCTCTGGGACCCAGAAGAATCCCTGAAGCACATTGGAAAGCCAATAAATTGGACGTTTAAAACTATGTTTGGTAGCTGGGCAGTGGTGGCACATGCCTTTAATCCTAGCACTTGGGAGGCAGAGGCAGGTGGATTTCTGAGTTCGAGGCCAGCCTGGTCTACAGAGTGCGTTCCAGGACAGCCAGGGCTACACAGAGAAACCCTGTCTCGAAAAACCAAAAAAAAAAAAAAAAATCTATGTTTGGTAGTTGGGAGATGATGGCTCACCTCTTTTAATCCCAACAGTCAGGAGGCAGAGGCAGATAGATCCCTGAGTTTGAGGCCAGCCTAGTCTACAGAGCAAGTTCCAGGACAACCAGGGCTACACACACAGAGAAACCCTCTCAAAAAACATATATACATACACAAGCAAACAAAACATGTACAATATATAAAACAATGCACAACAGATACAGTTAAGACATATAAGGCCTAATATTACTAACATTACACACATACCTAATAATACATACCTAATATTACTTTAGTTATATACATATTAGAACAATGACTGCATGGAGAAAAGAGGAACGGGCTGAAGCCAGAAGCTGTGAGACTAGTTCATTAAAACATCACAACAAATTAAAATTTGTCAACTCATTAATACTTACTTTTTAACAATTTTGAAATACTTCATAATTTAAAACTTTATACAAATGGCTATATACATTAAGGCGGTTTAGTTTCTTTAAAGTGTACTTCCTGCTGAGCAAAAAAAAAATGGTTTGAAGATTACACGGATATTTAAAAATGCTGTCTGGATAAACAATTTGGCAGGAGTAAGAGCAGGTTGGCCATATTCCAATCAGATATGAGACAAGGAGAGAGGTTACTCAGCACCTGGGTTTGACCTGCTGTCCTAACAAGGTAGGTGTGCCTTAAAATGAATATTCCTTGGTCAAAGAACATACAGGATAGATAACTGATTTTCAATAGCTGGAAACTATTCAACTAAATCAAATTTACTGAGGCCAATAATCTAGATAATTGTTTGGGAAGATGATGTTCATATGCCCTGTACTGCTTGGGGACAGAAACAGATAAGAACCTGTGTCTACATTCTACTTAGAAGACAAAAATACAAACATACATTAAAACATGAACGATTAAATTCCCACATTGTCCCATGGAACAAAAAAATAACAACTCAGTAACACTGATGGTGTTAACAACAGAAAGAGTAAGAAATGCGAGTTGTTTGGAGACCTTGAACTTTAAAAATAATCCTATAATAGTACTGGTCATCTATGTGCTAGATAGTTTGTTTTCAGCTATGCTAAGACACGTTAGACACTTCAAATGCTAGATTAGACACTAGATAAGTGGGTATGGTAAGAGAGACAGAACTAACAGAAAAGATTCCAGAGAGAGAAGCTCAAAGATAAACCTTGAGGGAAATCCCACCATAGGAGACAGAAAAAGCAGAGTGTGTGAAACAGAACACTTACTTGACAATATTAGCATACAGGAGAAATTCCCTGACTTGGGAATTATTTAATTTAGTAAAAGGTGAAGTGGAAAGTTAAAGCAAAGAGAAGACAGGCGAGGTTTCTGTACAATAAGCAAACCAAAGACGACTTGTAAGGACAGGAAAAGGAACCAGCAAAGTTGCAGGAGATCAAATTAGGCAAGGCTAACCCCTGCACTCAGAGGTGAGGCCAGCCTGGTCTACCATATGAGTGCCAGGACTACATACAGAGAGAACTCTGTCTCAAACCAACCAAAAAGAATCGACAGTGCTCCATCCCAAAGGAGACAGGCCAACGTGTGTGCAAACAGCAATGCTAGATAGAGGTAGGGCAAAACTTACATAGAAGGCAAAGTGAAAAGCCTACACGGGAAACAAAATCAATTATAGGAATAGACACTGACAACCAGATAACTGGTTAAACTTTGTTAGGTTTGAAAAAAAAAAAAGAGGAAGAAGGAATCCAAGCCAGTTGTGGTGATACACATGCCTTAGGAGGCTGAGGCCAGAGAATTAGGAGACTGAGGTTAGCCAGGCTACTTAACGAGATTGGGTCTCAAAACAAGCAAAATGGTATCTTTGATGAGGGTGAAGGATTTCAGGGGCCTGTTAACCGTTTTTTCTAAAGCTTAAAACTGAGCTGCCGCTGTGCACAAGAATCATTAACACATTGTCAGTAACAATGTCGGGAGACTAAGGATCGAGCAATGGAAGGGGAAATGGCTTTCAAACAATCTATGAGCATTTTTTTTTGAAAAAAAGTAAATTGCAAAAAAAGAGAAAGAAATCCCCATCTACCTAGAAAGTGGACATAAATCAAAAACTAGTATCTTGTCTACCCAAGACTGACACTAGTGTTCCACCAGTCAGTTCTCCAGACTACTGGGGGTCTGTGACCTTTAAGGTAAAAAGAATTTTGTATATAACCATTCCGGGTGGAAAGTATACACTTACCAATCTTCCTAATTATACAATTCGACTCTTATTTCATCTCAATCTTGAACATACACTATCTAGCTTTTTACAAAGAACAACTTAACTGTACTAAGAAACTTAATCTGACACTGTGTATCATGCACTGACTGCTCTCGGCACCCCACTGACAGACACCCAAGAACTGCAGCTTAAAGACAATTTGTAAATGTGATTTTCTTTTCGAGACTTGGTCTCAGTATGTAGGATGGCCTCAAACTCACAAAAATCCCCTTCTCTGCCTCTGAATGCTGGGGTGAAAGGCATGTGCCACCACCGCCCAGCTTAAGAGAACTTCTTTAATTAAAGTTTGCCATGGCCTCTAGGAAAACCACTCTCCAGGAGCAGTATTTCCAACCTGTTGCTGTCTACAAAAGTGAAGACACTGAGAGTGAATAACTATAACTGTGAAACACGTCTCACATAAACATCTAGATAAGTCAAATATTAATCAAAACATGCAGGAAGGCTTGCTTAGCAAATAACCTTAGTTAGCCTCTCAAACAAAACTCTCAGCAGGGAGCAAAACAGATTGCGAAGGGCAGCTGAAGGCCACTGCTTTTTAATAACCATCCCTCCAAACTACTTTTCAAAACTGACTCCCTAAAAACCATCATGAGGACACTTGTAGGTTTATTCCTTATCTTCAAGGAGCAGAAGTCTTAATTCTCAACAATGGTAAATGAAATCATAGGAAACTCTACTGTTTACTACAGAAATATCAACAATCCTTAGCAAAACGTTATGTATAGGGAGTATAGAAAAAGGATCAGCTGTCTAACGAAAATGGATCATTCAAAAATGTAATAAAACATTTTAAGGGGGTAATAAAATCTGGCTTCTGAACACTCTTTGTAATTATCATCAGTACGAAAACACTGGTCAGCCTACCATACAACCTACTTCTCTCAAACTTATCCTAGCCCAACAGAGCTGATAGCTATCAAGCAAAGATCCGGGTGTCATCATTCTTCGGATCTGAGGGCTCCCAGACTGCTTCCCCACAGAGCAGAAGCCGTCACCGTTCACACTGCAACCCACCTTTCCAAGCCTCCTCCCTATACTATCCATTTCAGTCAAACAGTGAATACTTGCCGTTCTCCAAAGAAACTTCACCCTTGAAACGCCCTCTGCCTGTCTGGACCACCACCTAAAAACATCAGGCTTGTAACCTCAAAAACGCCCCTTCAGGAACTCATTCCTGATGCTTCAAACGGAAACCCTACCTCCTCTGAAACCCCACAGTGACTCGGATGTAGCTTTCGCGCTGCACTTCTTACATTTCAACATTTGCTCTTCTACCTTTAAACAAACCTCCCACAGCCACCACCTACCAGAACCTCCTTACTCTTTCTTAGCACCTAGCACAGCTCGCACGGGACGCCGAGGTTACCAGAAAAGTTGTGCGCGGTGAGGTCGAAAGAACTTTCACGGGGTGGAATTCCACTCTAAAAACCTCACACACGATCTACCACAGTGAATAAACGAACGCTAGATAATACGTCACGCTACAATGTTCGATAAGAAAATAAGTTCCTGCCCCTTAATTTTCCTCAATTTAAAAAAAAAAAGTATGTACCAAATTTAAACGCAGCCTCCCAAGAACTTGTTTCAACAAAAAAGGATCACAAAAACTTCCCTCCGATAGTTAGTCTTCCGCTTTCGTAGGATGCCTTTTCCCCCCTATTGGTCAAAAGAGTGGTGAGAACTTTCCCATCAGTTTTCTTTCTTTATTCACAGACTCGTGAAAGCAACGATTGGCGGAGAACAACCGCACCAGGGTCACCCTAACGGCCATGTCTACCTCTGAGAAAATAAAGTAATAATAAAATGTCGCCGGCTCCACTACTGCCACCGCTGCAGATCACCCCGAAGCGGTAGCAAGCGCCAGGGAAAGGCTCGAAGCCCCGGGGCAATACAGATGAGGTGGCTCTGGCGCCAAGACGGCCGCGATGGCCGCCTGCGGCAGCTGAGCTAAAATACAGCGGAAACAGCAGCCAGTCACGGGGCTGTGGGAGGCTGGGCAGGAAGGTGGCGCTGCCGCCAAGCGCCTGGAATCCAAGTGCTCATCATGGCGACGAGGGCAATGGCCGCCATGGGGAGCGAACACGCCCCTGCGCGCACACTCGACGCCGCGCCGGGGCTCCGGTACCCGTAGCCAGCGCCGCCACTGCCCGCTCTCACACCCCCCCTCACGGGCTGTAGCGGAATTTTCTCCTCAGACGCCGCCTTCAAGATGGCGGCTCCCCCTCCCAGCAACCCCCTCAGTCGTACCCTGCAGCAGGCGCCGATCGTCCGCCATCTTGTCCCCCGTCCCTCTTCCCCCCCCTCGCCGATATTTACATAGCGAAAATCGGCCGGGCCGGCCTGCGGCCTTCACCTCATGCCTGCAGCCTTAGCCTCCTCGCCAGGCCTCGCCCCCGCACGGTGCCCCGGGTTGGCCCCGTCGCCCACCCAGGACCCCTCAACCGCCTCCCCAACCGCCGGGCAACACTGCCCCGGCCCCCGCCCGTTTACAGAGCGCGCCTCAACCGCCGTTCTGAACACCCGGGCG
This sequence comes from Grammomys surdaster, assembly GCF_004785775.1. NCBI lineage: Eukaryota > Metazoa > Chordata > Mammalia > Rodentia > Muridae > Grammomys > Grammomys surdaster. Next base: position 558,146 of record NW_021604776.1, on the reverse strand, counting down.
CCACCCCGGGCCTAACTGCGGCCTCCTCGGGGCCTGCTCGGCGTCGCGCGCCACGCCGCCTGGCCTAGCGCGGGAGGGCGCCTTGCGGGCCGCCGACCAGGCCGAGACCAGGCCGCCGCACGCGCCCTAGGCCCTACGGCCGCAGTGGCACCCTGGACTCACCGGACAGTCGTGAGGCGGTCGGCGACGGTGGCGGGTGCTGCAGGCCGGCCTTTCTCTGGAGCACTGGGCCGGGCTCCGGCTGGTGGGGCGGGCGGAGGGAGGGAGGAGGGGCCGAGCTCGGAGCTGACAAAAAGCGGCCCAGCTCCCCGGCACGGGCCCGCCGTCAGCACGTCACGTCACCGCCGGGGAGAGAGACCCAGGAAAATGCGGAAGGATAGATGGGCCCCCTCCTCCGCCCGGTGGGTCCCTCTGACGCCCCGGGTTGGCGCCGTTCACACCCCGCAACCGGGGAGCCCAGTGGCCTCGCTGCGGCGGGGTCTCCGGCGGCCTGAGTTTCCGTGACAGAGCGCCCCCCTTCTTTCCACCTCCGCGCTCCCGCCCGCCACCGCCGCCACACACACGCCGCTGCCACCGCCGCCTCGGCTGTAAAGTCCGCACGAGGCCGTGGTCCGCCGACCCCGTCGAGAGGCGGGAGGCCCTGGCCACCCCCCACCATGTTTGTGGGCCGCAACCCCCAACCCCGGGAGCCTCCGGGGAGACCTACCGCCTCTCCACGAGGGTCCTGGCCTGAGGCGGTGGCTCGAGTTGTTGCAGGCCCTCAGACCCCCCTCCCGCCGTAAATGTGTGTGTGTGTGTGGTGTGTGTGTGTATGTGTGTGTGTGTTTTCATCCCGGGTGCCTGGGGATGAAGATAAATTTAGCAACCCTCGCCGTCCCCTGCCTTCCCTTAAAAAAAAAAAAAAAAAAAAACTTTGAAACAAAATGAAAATGGGCTTGCCAATTTGAATGATGCAGGCAAAGTATGGGGGGGGGTGTACCTAGAACAACTACTAAACCTCGTAATTTTTTTTAATAAATAAGCTTTCTGTCAGGATGCCAAATTGGTCTCTTTTTTTGGAGGGGGGGTTACAGTTTGAAGACTTTAACACATTGCAGAGAACAGAAATTTTTAGTGGTATAGAAACTACATATGTGTTACACTGGAAATGTATGAATCATAACTTACGTATGTTTCAGTAATGCTATACATTCTACAACTGTCTAGAAGTTTTTTTAAATAAAATTCTTAAGTCTCTTAAACTTTAAGAAGATAGAGAAGGGAAAATATCCGATTCAACAAAATATTTATAAACTTAAAAAATATGAATTTTGTGGTTTCCTCAGTCCAGATTACAATGTTACATTTTTTTTTCCGGAAACAGGATTTCTCTGTGTAGCCCTAGCTGTCCTGAAATTTGCTTTGTAGACAAGGCTGAACTCAAGAGATCGACCTGCCTCTGCCTCCCAAGCGCTAAGATTAAAGACATATGCCACTACCACCCAAGTATGTTACATTTCTATACTGAATTGGGGGCTAAAACAATATTGAAAGTTACTAGGAAAACGTTAAATCATGTAGTTTGTACATTAATGTAGACTCTAGCATGCTGTAACTTTCTGTGATGTACTGGTGTACTTGGGGATATAGTCCAGGCTGACAATGAATTTCTTGCCTCAGCCTCTCAAGTGCTGAGATCACAAACATGTGCTAGGACACCCAACTTGACATATTGTCAGAGACAATGTTGATAGCTGTTTTCCCATAGTTAAGACATTTTTAAATAACAAAGAACAAAAATGATAAAGCAAATAGCAAAATAGCTGGTGTGAAATGTCTTTAAACATGGACGTTATGTATTTTAATTCCAAGAATGTAAAGTGTTGTGTCAGACATCTTACAATCATAAAATTGTTTTTAAAAGGGAGACAGGCATAATAACTCAAACCTGTAATCTCCATAATCCAAAAGGGATTTTGGCAAGTTTCAGGCCAGATTGTGCTATTGAGTGAGATTCTATCACACACAAAGAAGGTGTGTGTGTGGGGGGGGGGGTCTCTTAGGTAGAACCGATACTAAAATTGGAACAGAAATTACCATGGACCCTGGGAGAGGATGGCATAAATCTGTAAAGTGTTCCATCATTTCCCCCCTGAGGATCTACAAGAAATCTAGTAGATCTATTTAGTAATCAGATAGTCATTTTCTTGTTGGAGTTTTAGTTTCCTGCCATCAAAAAAAAATGCCTTTCAAATATAGATGACAACATCATCATCTATAGGAAATTCAGGCGATGATACAGGCTGTATCTACATAAAAATAAAACTAAGCAAGATTACTTCAAGTCAGGAAAATGAGAAAAGATCAGGGGTGGCATATGCTTTTAATCTCAGCACTCAGGAGTCTGAAGCAAGAAAATCAAGAACTCAGGCCAGCCTGGACTGCACAGGAAGGCCATCTCAAAAAACTTGAAAAAAAAAAAGTTGGCAGGCAGGCTCTGCATTTTTAGATGTTCTGGAAACTGAGAAGGAAGGATTCTTTTCAGTCTAAGTCTTGGAAGACCAGCCTCACCTCAAAACAGTATGGGGGGGTAGGTTATAGAGTCATATTAATACAGTTTTTTTTAATGATAACCTGTGTTTAAAGTACTTTCTTAAGGGCCTCTACTTAATACTAGGTTTGCCCAGAAGGGAATTCTACATCAGCCACACAACCATAAACAGCAGGTTCAAAACAGAAAGACCAAATGTCAGCATTCTTGCCAGGTTTTCCCTTGTTAACCACCAACTACTCTAGCAGTTGCTAAGCACTTAAGAACAGAGTGTTCAAGGAGAATAAAGAAAAAGAGATGCTGCCTCAATTTACAATATCACACATGTTATTTGGTATTGACAGGGTCAAAGAGCCCTTTGTGATTACTTGGCATATATAAAGAAACTGACAGGAAAAGGGAAAGGACGGCCTATTTCTGATGCTTAAATTAGATACATTTCTTTTAAAGTGCAATGAGAATCCTATGATGATTGCACAAGTAAAGTCAACTGTATTTTTATTTTAAATTTTCAAAACAGGAAAGGTAGCAGGGGTATAGCTCAATGTGCCTGCCATGTACAAGATCCAGCACTGCACCCAAAAAAGGAGGAGGATGAGAATGTGAACTATCATCTTAAAACTACATCATTTATGAAAGTGTACTGAAACTTTTAGTGTGCCTAAGCTTACTGAAAAGCATTTCTTAGTCAAGCCTTGGGTAATTAAGCATTAGACACCTTGTACTTAATTTCTAATAGTGTTAGTGACTACAGAACCTTGGGCATCACTTCTCTGCGTTCTGGCTAAGATGAGTGTAGAATCTTGGTGAAAGGAAACAACAAGGATGCAAAGATTACCCTTGCAAAACATCTTTGTTGTTGTGTTTGTTTGTTTGTTTGTTTGTTTGAGACAGGGTTTCTCTGTGTTGCCCTGGCTGTCCTGGAACTCACTCTATAGACCAGGCTGGCTCCAAAATCACAGAAATCCACCTGCTTCTGCCTCCTGAGCGCTAGGATTAAAGGCATGCACCACCACTGCCTGGCTGGCAGAACTTGTAAAAAGGAGGAAGCTTTTTATCGTGTAGAACGATAAAAACATTTCTGAAAACTCAACCGTGATGTTACAGAATTATAATCTCAAGCACTTCGGATGCTGCGTCAGGAAGGTGCTGCTGATACATTGGCCCAGGATACATTGGTAGACTCTGTCTCTAACAACTAACAAAAATACAGCCTAAAACTGCTTTCATTTTTCTCAGCTAAGTAAACATAAAATAAGAGGAAATTTTATCTGGAGAAACTGAGAGCAGAATATTTCAAAAGCCTATATTAGAAATATAAAATGACTGATTTCAAAGCAGTTAACAGAATTTTGATGGTATGCTGATATGTATTTGTTCCTTCAGAGCTGTTCATGCATGTTAAAAAAAATATCCAGTCATATTTCTGGATGTTCTAATAGCAGAATTTCTGACATATTTATAGGTGCTTGAACCAGAAGCCACACGAGGCCTTTTGATCATTTCCCCAGAGAAAGATTAGTACAAAATGATTTGCACTCCACAACTGTCACTAGTAGGAATCCAAACAAGATGATCTATTTCTGCCTTATGAATAAATACAGACTTTCTTGAATAAAGTTGTGATGATACATTTATTTTGTATCCCAACATTTAATTTTTTAAAAATTTCCCCTTAGGGAAGCTATGTCTTTATCTGAGCATGCCCTATAAAAATTAACCACTTGTCTGATGCTTGATACTTAAAGTATACTTAGTATGAGCAAGTTCCATCTTCAGAAGAGTTCAGTTGGCTATAATTAGTACTAAATAAGAATTTTTAAGTCTCCAAGTTGTGTGCCTTCCCCTAGGAAAATAATTGTAAAATAGTGATTGAGAAGTAGGTGATGTTTCAAACAATGTTTTTCATATGAATCATTAGTTGACTAAGATATCCTATAATTCCCCAAACTCACCAATGACCAAATTCTGCCTCAGGGATTATAAAAAACAGGACACAGCAGACCAAGTAGTTCCACTGAAGAGGGAAAAATCAATACAGTGGCCTAGAAACAAGCAGCAGTAATCAGGAACATCCCTGGTGCCCAGCCTTCAACTTCCACTGTTTTTCACTGAAGAACTCAGGGCTCCTCAGAGAAATGACTGAAGACCAGAAAAGCACACGATGAGCCAGAACACCTTCTACAGGAAAGCAAGAAAAGAAAATGGCCAAGTATAATGATGGTCTGTAGAAAAGGTCCCGGGGACCAGTTCAAAGATTCCAGCTGACTAAAGTTCAGAAAACGTGAACATCTAAAGGATACTACCTTCTATGGATCAAAATGTACTGGATATGTTCATGAATTCATGAGGCCTTACAGAAGATCAGCAAATGGTGATGCTGTCACAACTTGTATAAGTGTAAAGAACTAGTAAATTCTACAATTGAGCTACATCCCCAGCCCCTGGTTTGGTTTGGTTTGGTTTGGTTTGGTTTGGTTTGGTTTGGTTTGGTTTGGTTTGGTTTGGTTTG
>NW_021604776.1:551687-553094 GCF_004785775.1 Grammomys surdaster | reverse complement strand
TGGTTTGGTTTGGTTTGGTTTGGTTTGGTTTGGTTTGGTTTGGTTTGAAATAGGGTTCCACTATATAGCCCAGGCTAGCCTGGAACTTAACGACCTGCCTGCCTTTACCTCCTGGGTTATGCTATCTATCAGGTTCACCACCTTAAAATGGTGATTTTGACGGTATGCAAATTATATCTTTCTTTTTAAAAATGATCATGTTTGGAGACTGCTAAGGGACTCACTCTTTATTTTGAAAGCTAGTGAAGGGGAAAATGAAGCACTTGCCCCATAAGAACTGTCCCTCAGATTAACCAAATGATTTGCTAGGGAATTCTTTATCTAGGAATATCCCCACTAATAGTCAAAGAACATGATAACATTAGACTATCACTATTCTGTAACCACCAGGCCAATAATAGATCTTGGCAACAATAGTCAATGGCTGCTAAGCAAAAGACCTACCAGATGTATACCCCATGATGGATACACTGCCAATTCACAGGAAGCACAGAGGACAAAAAAAATAGAACAATGAAAAGCCAGCGATGTGACCAACAACATGTAATCATTGAGAAAGTTTAGAAAACAAGTGGTCTGCCTTCTTCTACAAGCAAAGTATAAACAACTGAGAAAAACCAATAGGTAACCAGCACCGAGGCTATGGAATATTTAAACCCTATATGCATATGTATACAAAGAAAAGAGTTAGCTTCCAATTTCAAAGCATCTTTGAAGTAGGCAAAGCATTATATATATAATGGTTTCCTTTCTCTATAGACCATATGAGCATTGCTTACTGCCAAAACGATCATGACAATCAAGCAATTAAGTGACTAAAACTATACTACTTATTACTAAGCAAGCCATTAGTGATGGGCACACAGCTCGGGAATAGAGTGCTTGCTTATCACGCATGAAACCCTGGGTTCAGTCTCCAACACAAACAGAACAAAAAGGAAGAAAGGAAAAGGGAAGGCAGGAAACAGTAATGTTTTTCAAATGTGTAAGAAATCACTTTGGTAAAGAGGAAGAAGTGCCTGGGGCCCATCTCGCAGAAACGCTAGACAAGAAGTTCACCAATTGAACTGGAGCCCCAGCTTCCAAATTTGTTTTATTTTGGCTTTTTTTTTTTTTGAGACAGAGTCTCATTAGAAATTCTGATCTACCTTTGTATGGTAGTGATGCCTTTAATCTCAGCACTCAGGGGGCGGGGGCGGGGGGGAGGCAGTGGATCTCCATGAGCTTGAGGCCAGCTTGGTCTGCATACCTAGTTCCAGCCAGCAAAGGCTACATAGTAAGACCTTGTCTCAAAAAAAGAAGGAGGAGGAGGAAGAGGAGGAGGAGGAGGAGAAAGAGAAGGAAAAGGAGGAAGAGGAGGAAGAGGAGGAGGAGAAGGAGGGGAGGAGAAGGAGGAAGAGAAGGAGA
>NW_021604776.1:546731-551287 GCF_004785775.1 Grammomys surdaster | reverse complement strand
GAGGAGGAGAAGGAGGGGAGGAGAAGGAGGAAGAGAAGGAGAAGGAGGAGGAGAAGGAGGAAGAGGAGGAGGAGAAGGAAGGGGAGAAGGAGGGGGAGGAGGAGGAGAAGGAAAAGAAGAAGGAGGGGGAGGAGGAGGAAGAGGAGAAGGAGGGGGATGAGGAGGAGAAGGAAGAGGAGAAGGAGGGGGAGGAGGAGGAAGAGGAGGAGGAGAAAGAAGAGGAGAAGGAGGGGGAGGAGGAGGAGAAGGAAGAAGAGAAGGAGGGGGAGGAGGAGGAGAAGGAAGAGGAGAAGGAGGGGGAGGAGAAGGAAGAGGAGGAGGAAAAGGAAGGGGAGGAGAAGGAGGAGGAAGAGAAGGAGGAGGAGGGGAAGGAGGAAGGGAAGGAAGGAAGGAAGGATTGATTCACATTTGAAGCACTTTGGAGGTCGAAGCAGATCACCAAATACATGGAGATGTGGTTCACTGGTTAAGAGTACTGGTTGCTTTTCCAGAAGACTGGGTTCGATTCCCAGCACCTACATGGAAACTCACAACCACCTGTACTATAGATCCAGGGGGACATCACACCCTCTTCTGGCCTCTATGAGTATTGCATACCTATGGTGCACAGACATACAAACACCCATACACATAAAATAAAATATCTCATCAAATTTTCAATTCAGCCTGATGATTTCTCAGGGCTTATCATTTGTTTTTGTTTGGTTTGTGGAGACAGACAAGGGACTCGTTATTTTTGCCCTGAATTTTGCCCAGTTTGGAAAAAAAAAAAACCTTATCTTCCTGCCTCCTCCTCTCCTGAGTGCTGGAATTAAAGGTGTACACCCACCACTACCCTGCCTCTTTCTCTCAAGTGCTAGACTGCCAGCTTGAACAACAGGCCAGACATTCAAGAATATTTCTTTCTGTCCCACAGCCTCTGCACTGACATTCCCAAGGGCAAACACCTGATCTTTGTTATTCCTTTTACCCAAGGTTGTAGCACCCTGAACACTAAAACAATCATCAAACGTATCGTGGCAAGATAGGGCTGTAAGTGCAAAATTCCTGCTGCTTCATCACTCAAGGCTGGATTACCAAATGCTTTCAGGGATCTGAGGTGCCTTCAAGGCCCTGATGGACTTTCACTGATGATGCAGGTTTTAACTGTAGTATCATCTCCACTCTCACTAAGATTACAGGTGTGCACCACCACCCTTTGACTTGGATGCTATATTATTTTTTAACTACACTGAATGTATAGACTACTTAGAACTTTTACACTGCGTGAGCCAGGCATGGCGGTGCATGCCTGTAATTCCAGATCTCGGAAGGTGGGAGCAACAGGGTCAGGTGCTCTAGATCATCCAAAACTACCTAGCAACTTGGAAGCCAGCCTGAGCTACGTGAGCCTGTATCTCAAAAATCCAAAAAGATCAAACTCAGACTACTTAGTTTTTCCATCGCGTGGCTATTCTGTTCTTTAATGTATGTTTCATACAAACTGAAGCTGGAAGAGTGGAGAAAGTTGAGAGCTGGGTGGGGGTTCCAGTCTTTATGCAGATGTCTCCTTAAAAGCAACGCCCCCATGCACACACACCTTGTTCTCATCCTAGCCTTAATTTGCTCCTTTGCTTACATGAATTGGAAGCTCAGATACATGACCTTTGTGAGAAAAAGAAACCTTGAGGGAACTATTAGGGTCTGACTTGTCTTTAGGCCCTCTATCTTGTACATACCCTGCAGGTGAGAAAGAGGAGCTAGGTATGATTTAATTCTTTTTTTTAATGATTTATTTTTTATGTGCATTGGTATTTTGCATACATGTATGCCTGTGAGAAGGTGTCAGATCCCCTGGAACTGGAGTTACCGACAGTTGTAAGCTGCCATGTGGGTGCTGGGAATTGAACCTGGGTCCTGTGGTACAGCAGCCAGTGCTCTTAACTGCTGAGCCATGTCTCCAGCCTCTGACTTAACTATTTTTATTATTGGATTTTATTTTATGTGTATGGGTGTTTCGCCTGCATGTATGTTTCTTCATCTTACCTGTGTCTAGAGCTCAGGGAGGCCAGAAAAGGGTCTCGGATCCCACAGAACTGGAGTACAGGTGATGGGGAGCTCCCAGGAGGGTGCTGGGAACTGACCCTAGGAATTGAACCTCTTAAACACTGAGCCATCTCTCTAGCCCCAATCTTCTGTTTTTATTCAATTTTGTCTGAGTTTAATACTCTGAATATGGAAGCATATAAATTACTCCCCAAAGTATTTTTCCTTTTCCTTCACAATAATGGAATTTTAATTAATTAGACACAGGGCTTTACAGCTAAAATATACACTTCCTAGTCCCCTTTGCCACTAGCTGTCACCACATTAATATAGTACAGGAGGGAGGAATGGGGCATTGCTCTATTCTGTATTATAAAGAAACATTTGTACTCAATATTACAAAAAGGAATCTGCACGTACATGTTATTAATAGCTTAGAAAATATGCACTGTTAATTGTTGGCTTGTTTTGCATTAAGCTCCCTCCCCCAACCCAGATCTCTTGGGAGGAGCACCAGGTTGATACCAGCAGAACCTAACTAGACTCAGCCTTTCAAGTGCCTGGGCTCAAACATCCACAGGTTGATAACAAGGGAAGAATGAGCAGACAGTGCAGGTCTCAGAAGTGAGGTTAAGCATCTGAACAGAGGGCCAAGACTGAGGTCTGCAGAGATTTGCTGACTCCTTTTGGCCTCCCCTTCCCCTATAACCCAGTGCTGGCTGAAGATGAGATAGAAGGCAGGGGTTGTTGTGGTTTGGTTGGTTTTTTGTTTTGTTTTTTTTTTAAGTGTTGAGCTTCTGCCTTCTCAGATCCCCTGCTCTCCGAACAAAGCACAATTTCAAGATTCAATTCTTATCACTGCTCCTTGGCCTGTGGGGTTAAGAGGCTTGAGAATGCAGGCATTCAGCTTACCAGACAACCAAGTTCATAGCCACAGAACTGGGGAAGACACGTTAAGTGCCTCTTCAGGGCCCTTTAAAACATGATGTCTGCACTCTCTTGGGCCCTTTTCCATTGCCTGATGGCTTGGACATGACAGCAGGCTGACAGTACTACTTGGGCTGTGCAGATAAGAGGCTCCTGTTGAGTTTGGCATGGATTCCTGCCAACCCTGGACCTTCCACCACCACAGGATTCCTTTGTGGGATGGAAATACAGTTAAATCGTATTAAGTTTCTGTGTTTTGAGAACTCGTTGAGAAAAGTACTGAGCCTTACCTTTTCATCTTCTTGTTCTGAACAGTCAGATTGTGTTCTAAGTGCTTTCTCTTCTTTAAAATACACACTGAAAGCGCTAACTTTCTTCTTAGTACCCTGCCTGGGTCACTCAGCTCTCAGGCTTTGATAGACTGCTTTGTTGCTGTCAAGTGCTAAACATTTCAAAAGTTTTTCTTGTTTTAATTCTCTCTCCCTCTCTCTCTGTCTCTCTGTTTCTCTCTCTATCTCTCTGTCTCTGTCTCTCTGTCTCTGTCTCTGTGTGTGTGTGTGTGTGTGTGTGTGTGTGTGTGTGTTTTGAGTGTATGTATGTGAGAGACAGGGAGAGAGAGACAGACAGAAAGACAGAGACAGAGAGACTCACACACCATAGCAGACATGGAATCCCATAGGACAGCTTGCTTGCAGGAGTTGGGTCTCTCCTTCCCCTGTGAGGTTCCAGGATTGAACTCTGGTTGTCAGGATTAATAGCAAGCACCTTTGCCTACTGAGCCATCTCACAGGCCCCTCAACATTTTTCTTCCTTTAAAAAAAAAAGCAAAAACAAAAAGAAAAACAAAACAAAACAAAAAAACCTGGTCATTACTTAGAAGTATTTTTAAATGTCCCTACAAAGCCAGATATGGTAGAATATGTATGTAGTTACAGTGACTGGAGAATCTGGAACAGAAGGATAGCTTGAACCCAGTAGTTTGAGGCCATCCAGGGCAACATAAAGAGATCCTTGGGGGTTGGGGGGAGGAGAAGAAAGAACAGAGCAGAGGAAGGGGAGGGAGGAAGAGAGCCCAACAGAGGAGGGCAAGGTTGTTTTTATATTGTTCATCTCAAATATGATTTATTTCTCTGAACCAAAAACTGTACTTGGCACATGGACTATACAAACCATCTTTAGTGAAGGGCTGGGTTTTTTGTTTTGTTTTGCTTTGCTTATTTCAGCCAGGTGAGGTAGCACACACAAGCCTTTAATCCTAGAACTCCCGGGGCAGAAGCAGGCTTTTCTCTGAGTACAAGGCCAACCTGGCCTTTATAACTAGTTTCAGCCCAGGCAGGTTTACAAAGCGATACTTTAGGTGGTGGTTTGAATAAGAATGGCCCCATAGGGTCAAAGCTTAGACGTTAGTAGTGGAACTCTTTGAAAGGATTTTAAGGATTAGGAGGTGTGAACTTGTTGAAGGAGGTGTGTCACTGGGCAGGGGCTCTAACATTTCAAAAGCATGCCAGGCTCTATCAGTCTATCTCTGTCTCTCAGCCTCTCTCTCACCTCTCACCTCTCTCTCTCTCTCTCTCTCTCTCTCTCTCTCTCTCTCTCTCTCTCTC
>NW_021604776.1:507262-546721 GCF_004785775.1 Grammomys surdaster | reverse complement strand
CTCTCTCTCTCTCTCTCTCTCTCTCTCTCTCTCTCTCTCTCTCTCTCGATATGGCTCTCAAGTATTTCTCCAGCTGCCATGCTCCCCGCCATGATGATAATGGACTAAGCCTCTGAAACTGTAAGGAAGCTCCCAAGTAAATGCTTTCTTTTATAAAAGTTATCTTGGTCATGGTGTCTCTTCACAGCAATAGAACACTGACTGACTAAGACAAAGTTGATACTAGGGCCTGGGCTGTTGCTGTGATAAGCCTAATCATGCTTTTGTTTAAAGGAGTAGGAACTTTGGGACTTTGGCAGTTGAATGCTTTAAGTGGGGGCTTTATGGGAGCATAGAAGACAGTGGTGCTGAGATGCAACTGGTCTTTAGCTACTTGGTTTTTCTCTCTTCCACCCTTCTCCACCCTTTTCCTTCCACCTTTTCAACCCCCTACTCCTAGAAAAGAGAGAAAAGGGGATAGAGAGGGAAGGAAAGAGATCCCTAAATTAAGTCAGGGGTCAGAAAAGGGTGACATTATCATTAGACTACTTCCTGCTGATAGGAGCATCGAGTTCCTTAAGGTAAGTTTGATCACCATCAGAATATCAAATCTTTTGTTGTTGTTTCTTCTTTGAGCATACTACCTTAACAAATTGTGACCAACAGTAAGGAACAACAACCAGCAACCACCCACCTCTCAGGACCCCTAGCATTTATATACCCTCTGAAAAAGTCCCCAGAATTCCAAATACCACACAACTACAGAAACTATCTGCAGCTGGCAAAAATCACGCTTCTGCTAGAGCACTACGTAAATCACAGCTGCTGTGCACAATCTGAAGCAGCCCTGTATCCCACACCTGGGATTAAAACAAAAACATATACGTGAGGCTTTTTTTTTTAAAAAGAAATCAAAATTACAAAATTGCCACTACACTGAGAGTGATGCAGATTATGATGGCCCAGCTAAAGAGATTTCAGAGGAAAAGAATATTAGTGAATGGCCTAGAGACCATTCTTGTGATATTCTGGCTGCTTTTTGCCCTTCTCCTAAAAATCTGTCTGACGCTAAATTGAAGAATTTTGGACTAATATTGCTGGCAGGGATTTCAAGACAGGCTAATATTGACTGTGTCACGTGGTTATTAGTGATTGCTCTTATGCAGATCTATAATGAAAAGAAGTGAGCTGAACAAGGAAAAAAATATATGAAATGGACAGTTTTGGGGGAGAAAAAGGAAATGTAATGGAGCTATGTCCAGTGCTCAAGGAGATGAAAAGTTTAAGGAAAAGCTGGATGTTAAGTAGAATAAAGGGATTAGTGACACCAGGCCAAGAGCCCACCCAGCTAAGGAAATCCTTTATATTTCCTTTAATTCCTTGTTAGAAAGAACTTGAGGAAAGCTTAAGCAGTGAAGGAAAGCATCAACAGCAGAAAGCTGGTGCAGATGGAATCGAAGAAAGGGGCCAAGTTCCACCCCAGCAAGCAGAACTTGGAAGGTTTGGCCTTGTGGTTTTGGCTTTAGAATCAAGGATTCTAGCAAGGAGTTATGAAATCTCCTTCCATGACTAAAGAAGGTCCCTGAGGCCAGGTATGTGTCAGGAGTATCCTTTCATAAAGTCCAGAGAGCCATTTGCATGAAGCTGTAAAAGTAAAGCCTGGATTTTGTCTTGGAGACCCCAAGATGTTGGAGATGCCAGAGTCGTGGGCTATCTGCTGAGGAAAGGTGCTAACAGGGAGTGGAAACAACCCCTGAGAGAGAGGTATGTTGCATTCAGCAAAACTGAAAGGCTTTGCAGATCTGAAGAGAGCTTTGACATCAGACAAGGAGTTTGCCCTGTTGGTTTTCGGTCTTGCTTTGGTCTAGTATTTTCATACTATGTTCCCTTTCCTCCGTTTCGGAATGGTAATGTGTATTCTGTGCCAGGGTGTGTTTAAAGTATATGATGTCCCTTTGATTTTACATACTGTATAGAGATTCTCTTGAGTCTCAGAAGAAACTTTGAACTTTTAAACAATGTTGAGACTGTGATAGACTGAGTACTTATGAAGTTGAACTGAATGCATTTCTATGTTGTATCATGGCTACAAGCCTATGGGGGCCAGGGAGAAGAATGTGGTGGTTTGAATAAGAATGATCCACATAGGCTCATATATTTGAATTCTTAGTTTCTACATAGCAAAACAACAGTGACTAAGATACCTAGTCTCATCTCAAAGATAGGTAAGTGGATAGATAGATAGATAGATAGATAGATAGATAGACTGAATCTAAACTGCATCTGATATATCATGCCTGTAATCCCAGGAGGCTGAGGAAGAAGTATAGGAAGTCCTAGGTCTGTCTTGTCTCAAAAACAAAAGCCCAATCTACTATACACTATTTGTATAAAATAGAATAAACTTTTGGAAAAGTTATCATGTAGGTACTTGTTAAGACATTTATTTCATTTTTCTATGTATGAGTGTTTTGCCTGGATGTATATGTGTATGCCACATGTGTGCCTGGTATGGAGATTAGAAGAAGGTGGCAGATCCTCTAGAACAGGAGGTATGGATGGTTGTGAGCCGTGAACGGTTGCCGGGAACGGAACCTGGGTTCCCTGCAAGGGCAAACAGAAACCGAAGGAGGGGCCATCTGAAGACCATTCCACCTGAGTATCCATCCCTTGTGCAGTCACCGAAGGTAGATGCTGATGTGGAAGTCAGGAAGTGCATGCTGATAAGAGCCTGATATAGATGTCTCCTCAGAGGCCTTCAAGAGTCTGACATATTCAGAGGCAGATGCTCACAACTAGCCATTGAACTGATAATGGGGTTCCCAATGGAGGAGTTAAAGTGAAGACTGAAGGAGCTGAAAGGGTTTGTGGCCCCATGAGGAGAGCAACAATACCAACCAACCACAGCTCCCAGGGTCTAAACCACCAGCCTGGGAGCACTTAGGGAGGGATCCAGGGCTTCAGCTGTATATGTAAGATTGGAGGGCCCTGCTGGGCATAGGTGGAAGAAGAGATCCTTGACCTCATGAAGGCTGGATGCCCCAGGGGGTGGGAATTTTGAGGGTGGGGAGGTGGGAGTGGGGGGGTAGGTAGGGGTTACATCCACAGAGAAGGAGGAGGGGTGAGGGGATAGGGGGTTCCTGGGTGGGTGGGGGATGGGGTAAGGGGACAACATATGAAAGGTAAATAAAACATCCAAAAAAAAAAGTGTTCTTAACTGTTGAGCCAGCTCCCCAGCCTCAAGATGAATTATTTTTGATCAGAGTGCAAATACTTTCTTATTTACTTTTCATTTGTTTAAATTCTTGAGAAGTAATATTTTATAAAGTATTTTATAATGATTTTTTTATTTTATGTGTATTTGTGTTTTGCCTGCATATATGTCTGTGTGAGGGAGTCAGATTCACTGGAACTACAGTTACACACAGTTGTGAGCTGCCATGTGGTTGTTGGGAATCTGGAAGAGCAGCCAGTGCTCTTAGCCTCTGAACCATCTCTCCAGCCCCGAAATGTAGTATTTTCAAATGGCATTTTTTAAAAATTAAGCTGGATTGATTCCAGGGATTCCATTTGTTATGTTATATGTGGTTCTCCCAAGGAATTCACGACCCAGGAGTTTAAGTGCTTTACTGGAGGGGAGAAGTACTAAGCACCCTTGATATGTGTAACTGAAAAGACAGACAGTAAACCATTAACTTCAATTTGGGGGAGGGGGAAAGGTCAAATAGTTTACTATTAGAGGGCAGTATAAAATATTTATCAAATTCTATAAAACAGTATTGGGGAGGCCACATAGCACCTGAACATAATATCACTCCAGAGGATTCTGAGTTTGAGGTCAGTGGGGATACTTTATCTCTAAAATAAATAGGTTCTTAAAGACATTCCCTCACTTTCTGTTTTTATCTTGTCACATGCTAGTAACAAGGAATCCACTGACTGAGACTGCTGCAGAAACTACACAGGTAATAGTATTGTTCTGCACAGCGTACATAACAGCATAATGTTTAACTAACGTACATAACAGCCCTTTGGTTAACAACTTTGGTCCAATCAGGTCTTGAAAATGGAACTGGGCTTTAAACAAAGACTCCTCCATCCCTGCATCAGATATATTCAATAAATATGCTAAAATAAAGTCCAGCATGTAAAGCACTGCAGGGTGACACATACCTTTCATCCCAGAAACAGAGACAGGCAGATGAACCTCTGTGAATTTGAAGTTAGCCTGGTCTACATACATATCATATTCCAAGACAGCTAGGGTTACATGCACCCTGGTATTTTTTACAGGCTAAAATAAGTGATAATTTAACTTTACACTTTAAGACTGAAAAAAGTTACTAATTACAAGACATAGGAATTCTTAGACGCTATCATATGGAACAAATTTGGATGGTGCCCTGGTCTTGAATGAACCACAAATGTTTTCTGCTTACTTATTTCTTTTAGCATACAGACATCAAGCAAAAGAAATAAACACCCCCAAATTGAGAACAAAACAGGAAGAAGCAGCTGGCAGGACTGTGGAAAGTTTTGTAATTCTGGCAAAGGTGAGGCAAGCCAAGGACACAGCAGGAGTCTGACAGCAAAATTAAAATTTCAATGAAGTCTGAACCACATACAAGAGTCCTAGGTGCCTGGCAACTGAGCGGTTTGATAGTACCACTATGTTGGGGCACGTGGAGGGCACTTCACATGAAAATCGAGAGAGACAGAGCAGTCTATGATTTGGTCTGTGGAAGCACTTGGAGATTTTACCGTGGGATAACTGGCTGGGAGAAAAACAAGGGTTCAGAATAAAATGTCAAGCGGAGCCTGGGCTCTGGAGCAGAGCTTCGCTCACTTTAGATTCTCACACAGTGGTGGGCTGCTATAAACATGCTTCCTTCAACGCAGAGAGGGTCCAGATCTGGGCCTAAGGGTGGGTCTGCCCTTATAGCCAGCTCCCACAGAGAGGCCCCAGCTTGCGGCAGCTGCTTCGAGCAGCACCTGGTTCTGGGATCCCACAGTTGACTTCTTTCCGACCCCACCCAAGCATGGAGTCCTGTCACTGGTGAGTCACACATTGCACTTACCTGCCTGCCGGCAGCTGCTGCTTTCAGAGATAATGGGAGCCAGAAAATTGGCCAGAACCCCTTCCCTCAGGTGGCTCGGGGCAGCTTATCTTCCTCCCCTAAGCAACAGAGACTCAGGAATGTTGGACCTAGCACACGGAGTCCACCAATCCAGTGATGATTACTTACTTTTGCCCAAGGCCAGGCCCTGAGGACCCGCAGCCTTCCCAGGTAGAAGAGAGAGAGAATTATGAAAGAGATGAGCGATACTGAACACAGAGCTGGCGCCAGCATAGATAGGGGCACTTGCTGTTCCAGTTCAGAGCAGGAAAGATGGCAGTTACAAAGAAGGGAGCCCTGAGCTTCAGAAAATGGTATCTGCAGAATGAAAGGCTTGACACTCCAGGAAGATCTAACTACCTGCACGTAGCTACATTTGCTGACTTTTTTTTTCATTACAAGGGGAGAACACCCTGTAAGACAGGAGCAAATGTTGGAGGTGGAGGGGCTGCCTTGCCAATGTGCTTCTGTCCTGGAAATTTAATGCCCAAATAAATACATGATCTGGAAGTAAATCAGCATTACATAAAGTTATCAGGGGTAGGCCTCCCATAAGAGTTAGAATACCTTGAGCTGACACCTATTTCTATCTTGTTATGTGAGGCTCTCTGCCACCTGATTTTACAGCAAGAAGGTCCCCAACAGATGGTCTTGAACCCTCTACCTTCTATAAGTAGGAGCCAAATAACCTTTTGCCCTTTGTAAGTTATCTCCTTTTTAGTTTTTCATTATAAGAAAAGAAAACAGAGTAAGGCAACCCTCAAAGGCTATTTTCTAATGCCTGTGTTATTTTCCTGTATATAGGTCCCATTGTGTGTGCGTGTGCGTGTGCCCTAGTGGTTGTGCCTTGTTTTGCATATTTTGTTCTTTGTTGTCTACAACTGAATGATTTAGAGACACTGGAGCAAATCTGGATACTGACTCTCCCCTCCCTCCCAGGGCCAGTTGTTTAGCCATTTGACTTAGTTCAATGAATCGCAGATTCCTGCCCAGTGCGGAGCCTTTGATGTCTTTCGAAGAGGCACACCTCCCAGTCTTCAGAAGCATCAGCTAGCTAGGTTCTCTCTGACCCTCTCATCTAGCTGCTCTACCAGAAACGCATCACACCCGGCTGGCACACTACTAACTCGTGGCTCATTACTGTGGTCTTAATAGCTCGTGAAGCATATAAATTATGCCACAATCTGATCCGTTCCCCTTTTAGGAATAAAAGCTCCCTTGAAGCTTGCTCCTACCCCAGAGAGTTCTTCTTAGCTGCCTCTCCATCATTATCTAGTTTAACCTTCCAGTAGGTAGATCATTGCACGTGGTCTTCTTTTACCTGCTCACCGCCAATACTGCCATTTTCCCATGTTGTCCCAGGCAAGAACTGTCCAAGCTCTGTTTCAAAATATCCTCATTGAAAGAGTGGTAAAGTTTTGTGTTCCCTTGGGCTATCTCTCACCCCCTGGGGAAGATCTCAGTGTCACCATACTTGAACTGAGTGGAGGACAGAGGGATAGTGCCCTGCTTCTCCTTGGGAGGGATTATTAGGCCTTGTACTTCCTGGCATGGCTTGCCCTTCCTGGTATGGAACATCCACCGTGTTAGCAGACTTGAATGGGAGTGTCCAGGGCTGAGCGCCATTGCCTGCCATGCACATAGTAGGACTTCTATCCAAAAGTAGAGAGGGAAGGAAAGGGCCTCCCATCCTCTGCCTTGTAGTTGCCTAGAACTCAGCTTCTACAATGTAGAACTGAGAAGGTCGAAAGATGCTGAGGGCCTGCCCTTCCTCAGGATGAGACCAGAACCTGTCCTGGTAATATAAATTCGCGCATTCAAACTTACCTGATTATTTCAATCCACTTCCGTTTTTTAAAATTAATGCTAAAGGTATCTCAAGTTTTTAAGGAAGAACTAGTGCCCCTAGGTTTTGGACTTGTACTCCCAGAATAAAATTTCTATCGCAAAGAACAGGTAGGCCAGAGTGTGGGAAGGAGTTTGTGGCCCAAATGTCACAGGTTCCCATTCTTCAAACTAAAGTTTAGTAGATTTTCTTTGGGTTGTCTCCACTTTCTCATCATATTTAAAAACAAACCAAAGACATAAAATGATTGGAGGCTTTTTTTCTCCTCATCTATTTTATTTTATGACAGGGTCTTGTTATATAACCCAAAGTTGTCTGAAATTCATGATCCTCCTGCCTCAGTCTCCTGCCACCTACCAAGCTTCTTTTTCTTTTTTAAGACATGGTGGCCTCAAATTCACCATCCTCAAATTTAATATTCTCTTGCCTCAGCCTCTCAAGTGCAAAGGATTATAGGCATGTGATAGCACAGTCAGCAACAGTGAGGGGTGTCTGTGTGTGTGTGCACGCACACACACGTGCATGTCTGTACACCTGTGTGCAAGCATGCATGTATGTGTCCAGAAAAAGAAGGTCTCACTATGTAGCTCAGGCTTGCCTCTAACTCACTGCCATATTCCAAAACAATTTTCCCTAGTTAAGTGGCTGGTTCCTTGAGACATTTATTTAGCAATTTCTTTATCTCACTAATTTCTAAATCTTCTACATCAATCCTATTCTCTTTAGAGGTAAAAAAAAAAAAACCTGAAGTTTGTTTGGTGATAATATAAAGTCATGTTCTCACCCTTACTTGATTATTTCAATTCACTGCATTATTTTTTTTTTTAAGATTTGAAAGCTTAAAAATCTACTCTTCCTTTTGTCCTTCCTTGGGCTCTCCCTCCTTTCCTTCCTTTCTGTTATCTTTCTTTTTAGACTAGATGACAGGGTCTCCTGTCACCCAGCTGGCATTAAACTTGCTATGTAGGTGAAGATGCCCTTACATATCTAATCCCCTTGGTTCCACTTCTCCAGTACTAGAATTACAAGTGTGTACCTCCACACCAGCTTTACCTGAAGCTAGGGATCAATTCTAAGGCTTCTTGCAAAAAGCTGAGCTAGATCCCCCACCCCCTCTCTTAATAACACTTATTTATTGGGTTCACCACATTGTACACCACATCTTCTGAACTTATTCCTCCTAGAATAGTTTTCCTGTTCCTTTGTTGGTCTCTGCATCCCATCCTGGGATCACTGATAACCAGGTTGGGTCTTTCATTGTTGTTTTGTTTTTTAAATTTCAGGCAGTAATATTTACTTTTCCTAGCTTTCTGGTGTACCCTTCTCGGGGTTTTGACAGTTGTATTGTCTCAGCCACCACTCTTGTGAAGCCCACACCTCTTCCTCATTTCCCAAGCCCTAGTAACCAATGGTCTGTTTCATTCCTGTTTTCAACTGAATGATGGCCCACAGAAATATCCACATTCTACTATTATAAACCTGGGAGTGTTGCCTTATTTGGCAAACAAACTTTATAGGATGTGATTAGATCTTGAGAAGAAATCGTCTGGTGCTATCTATCCATGCAGGTTCATGAAGGCCCTAAAAGTAATGACAAGAATCCTTAAAAACAAGACTGAGAAGGAGAAGGAGGAAGTAAGATGTGGGGCTGAATGCCAGAGGGTGTTGTAATGTGAGGAAGGACTGAGCTAAGGAATGCAGATGACCTCAGAGCTAGAGAAGACAAGCCCCTGCCAATACCTTGCCTTAAGCCTAATAAAATAGATTCTGGACTTCTATCCTCCAGAAGTGCAAGAGAATAATATATCTGTTTTGTTAAAAGCTGCTCAG
This sequence comes from Grammomys surdaster, assembly GCF_004785775.1. NCBI lineage: Eukaryota > Metazoa > Chordata > Mammalia > Rodentia > Muridae > Grammomys > Grammomys surdaster. The sequence continues at coordinate 537,949 of NW_021604776.1, read as the reverse complement.
TTTGTGGTGGTACTTGGTTACGGAGCAATAGGCAATGAACATACGCCGGGCGGTGGTGGCATACACCTTTAATCCCAGCACTTGGGAGGCAGAGTTAGGCGGATTTCTGAGTTCGAGGCCAGCCTGGTCTACAGAGTGAGTTCCAGGACAGCCAGGACTACACAGAGAAACCCTGTCTCGAAAAACAAAAAAACAAAAAAAAACAAAAAACAAAAAAAAGGAAATGAACATACATCCCTATAGTAGTCTCCTCTTTTTCAAAATGTCATATATAAGGAAACTTGCAAATATTTTAACTTTCATTTCTGACTTCCTACCCTGACAAACTGCATTTAAAATGTACCCAGGTTGCCTGACATGGTGGTTCGAGCCTTTAATCTCAACACTCAGAAGGCAGAGGTAGGAGAAGGCAGCCTGTAAGTTGGAGGCTAGTCTGGTCTACACAGTTTCAAGCCAACTAGGGCTACATAGTAAGACTAAATTCCTCTACGGTTATATTCCATGTATTTTACTACTACAAAAAGAGAGCTTCATCCTAATCCATAAATGATTCAATAGGCCTGCCCTTGATCAATAGGCCTGCCCTTGAAAGTGCGGACTAGAATTCCACTGGATATGGTATCATGATTATTTATTGATTCACCAACTGAAGGACATCTTGGTTGTTCTTAATTTTGTTGTTGTCATTTTTTAAACAGATGCTTTTAAAGCCAAGGTATGTAGCTCAGGATAGCTTCCAACTCATTATGTAGATCAGGTTAGCTGTGACCATCCAGCCCTGGCTTCCCTAAAACTGAGATTACAAGAATTCGCCACCACAGTTGGCTTTGATTCTAATTTTTATGAATAAAGTTGCTTTAAATATTTGCATTTAGGTTTCTGTGTCATGTCAATTTTCAATTCACTTTGCTATTTGAGAAAACTCATAACTATTCATAGTTTTTAGGAGGTGGAAACAATTTAAATACCATTACCAGAGAAACAGATTATTAAATGATACAAGCCAAAGGGAATTACAGGCTTTTTAAAGCCAAAGTTATATTTATAAAAACAAGTCACAAGTTCTGAGTTCCAGACCTATTTTCTGGAAATCAATTCAAATATATTTAAGACACACACAAAAAAATCATCTTTTATCTGATACTCTGTGTGTATGTGAGTGTGTGTGTGTGTTTGTGTGTGTGTGTGTATGTGTGCATGCCTACAGAAAGTGGAAAGTGCTTATTTTCTTTTTTGGGTTTTTTTTTTTTTTTGGTTTTTTGAGACAGGGTTTCTCTTTATAGCCCAGGCTGTCCTGGAACTCACTCTGTAGACCAGGCTGGCCTCGAACTCAGAAATCTGCCTGCCTCTGCCTCCCAAGTGCTGGGATTAAAGGCATGCACCACCACTGCCCGGCCAAAATGCTTATTTTCATAGCAGACAAAGAACACTGGCTCTAAGGAACTCACATCTTTTAGCAACCCTGCTCTTTGACCCTAAATGAGATCAGGCAGCCCCTTGCAATGCAACTCAGGTATAGCCACACTCCTCCTGGCTTTGTATTCTTAGCATACCCCAAAAACAAAAACAGGGACAGCCCAGCGTACACAGAATTGCATCTCCCAGCAATATACCCTGAGAGAAATGAGGCTGTCTCCCTTTCTTCATGAAGTAGACAAGATGTACTCTGCCTAATGTCTTGCCCCTAGGACTATCTTCCTCCTCCTCTGTCCTGTAGGGGCTAGAATGCAGCTGCTGTGCTCTTTTAATGGTGGTAGGTCTGTACCCTTTCTCTGTTGGCTGGTCATGGGGAACTTCCAGAAAACCATAAATGTGGGTAAAAGAGAAAATACCTTAGTGCAATGGGCGTCTGAACCACCTACCTACCTTCATGTCCCACAGTTGACTTGTGCTTTTTAACTACCTAGGACCCAAATCAATGCAACATGATCATGTTGAGGTAGAAAAGTGCTGGACATGTTTAGTTTAACTCATGCTCATGCCAAGAGCCCTAACTCGTCCTCCTTCCATCTTCCAGATCTCCTACCTGTCCACTCCTCCCCGAAGTTGGAGGGCAAGGAACTTGTCAGTCACAGCCCCTTCCTGCAACGCAGAAGGGTAGAAGAGTCTGGAAAGGTCAGCAAAGAGATTCAACACAGCCCATAAATGGCACTGATGTCATTGATGTGGTTTTTAAAAATCGTTAAGCCATTATTGGGAAAGTTCCAAACAAAACACCACTATACACTCCTTTCAATTTACATAGTAGTTCCATTCCTGGAAAATTCCATGTACATTCAAGCCATACAAGAACTGCTTTTGAGTTAGGTTTGCTTACGCAGCAATATGCTAAAACTGGAATTGTACAGAGAAGAAACCTATGGTATAGCCTCTAGGTTAGAATGACATGAGAACATACTCCCTAGTTTTCTTTAAAGCAATTTTAGAAATAGAAAACAAGGACTTCAGCCGGGCGGTGGTGGCGCACGCCTTTAATCCCAGCACTTGGGAGGCAGAGGCAGGCGGATTTCTGAGTTCGAGGCCAGCCTGGTCTACAGAGTGAGTTCCAGGACAGCCAGGGCTATACAGAGAAACCCTGTCTCGAAAAACCAAAAAAAAAAAGAAAACAAGGACTTCAGGGAGATAATTACAGGTGGGTCTTTCAAACACATGAATGTCAGGAATATTTGAAAAATATGTAAGGTGTGGGAAAGATCGTTCAAGAATGTCACATGCAGAGACATGTGACATTATTGGCTCCTGCCCACTACTCCTTAGGAGACCCTTGTCAGTAGATTCCTGTTAATCATTATAATAACCAAAATATTCCCCAAGTTTGTGAAGCACACCTTTGAGGGATGCTACCTGTTCTCCTAAGGTAAAACACTCAACATGGCAGAATTTCTATTTGAATAAAATTTCTATTTGAAACTTTAAATACTTAGTGTTTGGGGCCACACTAAATGGAAGATATGACTTCTCAGTTTATAGGTTCCCATTCAATATAGCATACAGGTGAAGATTCTGACCCCAAAACTTTCCTGTCTTTTGTGTTTATTTAGTGTATAACTCTGCATCAGAATTTTCTGATTTAATACAAAGAAAATGTAATGAATCACTAACTAAATGGGACAATTATACTTTACACTGAACTAAAAATGTTAATAATTACCCACATTTCATGAAAACATATTAAGCTATGATAATCTTTTTTCCCTTTGATATAAGATCTAACTACATAGCCCTGGCTGGGCTGGAACTAACTATGTAGATCAAGTTGGCTTTGAATTCATAAAGATCTGTCTGCCTCTGCCTCCCACATGCTCGGGATTAAATATGCCACCATGCCTGGCAAATTTCCTTCTTTCTGACTGAGTAAACTAACTTCACTGTGTGTATATGCCACCTTTTCTTTATTTGTCTCCTGCTGGGCATCTAAGCTGATTCCTACCCTGGGACTCACTGGTTTGTTTGGTTTTTGGGTTTTGGGTTTTTTTTGGTTTTGTTTTTTCCTGGCCTCAAACTCAGAGATCTGCCTCTGCCTCCCGAATACCGGGATTAAAGGCATGCGCCACCATGTCTGGCTTGAACGTTAAATGTTACTGATTTCTAACAGTGTAAAAAAACATCCCTGGTTCTTTCTGTACTTTCCCAGAGCCTTATCTGGAATAAGCTATTCCTTCGAATGACCCAACTCCCTGTTAATGGGGAATGAGTTAAAAGACAACAAGTAAGCACTAGTGGCACTCATTATAAAGCTGAAAAGTCCATACATAGTTCTGGCAGACAAAGTCTACAGCAGCCGCATAATCCTTGCCTCTCAGTTTCCGTATAAGCTGATCCTCTTGAAATTAGAAGGACCTTTTGCTTTCATATAATCAGCACTGTATGGCAAAGGTAACAGGCTGTACAAGATGTATATATGCATTTATTTATTCATTGAAAATTTGAGACAGGAGCTCATTGTAGCCTGGTTTAGCTGAATATGACCCTGAATTTTTAAACTTCCTGCTTCAACATCCAGAGAGCTAGGATTCCAGGGAAAGTACCAATACACCCAGTTTATGAGGTGGTGGAGACTGAACCCAGGCCCTTGTGTATGCTGGGCAGCCCTCTATCAACTGCTGTATCCCCAGTCCTGGTTTTGGTTTTTTTATCTCTCAAGTGCTAGGATTAGGCTTGTACCACTGAGGCCAGCTTGTGTTGTTTTGAGGTTTGTTTGTTTAACTTGTTTGTGTGAGTATGTGGTGGATGGATGCACGTGAAGGTCACAGGACAATTCCTGGGAATTGGTTTTCTCCTGTCACGTGGATCCCAGAACTGAACACAGGTCACTAGGTTTAGAGAAAAGTACCTTTACTCACTGAGCCATCTTGCCAGACCCTTTCTCTCTTCTCTCTCTTTCCTTTTAAGACATTATCTCATACTGTAGCCTAGGCTGGCCTCAAATTCTTGGCAACTTTCCTGCCTCAGGTAGACATGATTATATTATGTGCATAATGATTACATGATGTTATATCCCTCTTGCAGGGAGACTTCCTCCCTTCCTAGCTTTATAGAAGCACACTGCCTATCAAGACAGCTGTGTGGCAAAGAACTGGGGACGGGCTCTGGCTGGCTGCCCACAGAAAACTGAGGCTAAATGTGCCAGTTTGTGTTGGGAAGCAAACCACAGCCCAAACCAACTGACTTTTTGTTTCACTTTTTGTGAAGAAGAAGAAGAAGGGACTGGACATTGAACTGAGGGCTTCAGGCACGTGCTCTCCCTCTGTGTGTTAAGATTTGTGAGGCCCTGAAACAGACCACACAGATACTACTTAACTCAGCATCTTAGCTTAACCATGCCCAGACTCCTGACCACTAGGAAGTATGAAAAGGTAATAATGTACCTTAAGCCTTTCACGTTGTGGTAAGACTATTGAACAGGAATAGATAATTGATATTTATTTTTAAACTATTTAAACTATTAAAATTTTTTTAGGTTTGTTTCATTTTTTTAAAACGTGTATGAATGTTTTGCCTGCAGATATGCCTGTGTCAGAACACTTAAGTGGCGTGTGGAGGTCAGAAGAAGGTATCAGACCCTCTGGAACTGGACTACTACAGAACCTGGGTACTCAGCAAGAGCATCAAGTCCTCTTAACTGTTGAGCCAACTCTCTGACCCTGTTATTCTCAATTACGTGCTTACAGAAACATTTTCAACGCATTCTCACCAGATGGTGTTTCCTTTCATTTCTTGAAGGAGCATACCTCACTTCAAATTGTGAACAACAACAATGAAAATAAAGGACTGTATTTTTCCCTTTCCGCTTCATTAAGGAAAACAATTATTCATTATTTTTAAATCTAAGTCTTGCTTATTTCAGTAACCTATATCTGTGAAAGCTCTCAGCAGGAATGTAGCCCTAAGATTCCTTAAATTGTTCACAAAAAAATGTAATCACCCCGATTAATGTAGCATTTTACGGCTTAAAATATTTGTTTGAGACTGGGTTTCTCTGTGTATCACTGGCTATCTTGGAACTCCTTCTGTAGACCAGGCTGGCCTCAGCAACCCAGTTAAATTTTTTTTTTCATTCATAAATTTCTCTAATAAATTTTGGAGTAACACTCAACTCGGAAATTTGATTGAAGCAAAATTATCATATAAATCATTTGCTTGCCAATAAGTACTTATTCTCCCAAACAAAGCACCTCAATGCTTTTGAAATGATTTTTTAAAAAAAAGGCCCAGTGAGATAGTTCAGTGGGTAAAAGTGCTTGCTGACAAGCCTATCACCTGAGTTTGATCCCTGGAATCCATGTGTTGAAAGGAGAGAACTGACTCGTGCAAGTTGTCCTCATGCTGTGGCACGTGCATGTCCACAAGCCTCCCCAAAGAATAAGTAAATGAAAAAAGAGAGGAAAACCACGTAATTTATATTTTAACATTTATGCTTTAAAATCAGATATTTTATGGCTAGGCATGGCAGCGCATACCTTTCATCCTAACACTCAACAGGCAAAGGCAGGTGGATCTCTGTGAATTCAAGGCCAGCATGGTTTACGGAGTGAGTTCCAGGACAGCCTGGGTTACGGCAGGGCTACATAGAGAGACCTTGTCTCAAACAAACATAAATTAGATCTTTTTAAATGTTCATTTGAAATGTTGTTATCCTGACTGAAAAAAATTACTCAGATTCATTTTAATACTCTTCTGCTAGTTCAAACACATCATGTAACAGAGGCCATTATAAAATAGCTCAGCCTGGCCAACCACGTGGCACGATGGTAGCACTTCTGGCTCCAGAATAACTCGGCCTGACAAAAAGCATTCATTCCGATAATAACTTCTCTACTGAATCAGACTTGACAATAAATATCATGAAATACCTTATAAACTAACCTGCACAGGGTAGGTAACCTGGTATTTTAAATCAATTAATGTTAAAGACGGAAGAGAGGCAGGGAGGGAAAGAGAAAGAAAAGGAGGGCAAATGAAATGGCTCTAAGTATCTTTGATAGAATGAAATACATTTAAATATTAGGGGGTATGGGATGGCTCAGTGAGCAAGAGACTTGCTACAATATCATGAGGATCTGTGTTTGAATCCCCAGCTCTTTTAACCTGAGTACTGTAGAGGATGAAGACAGGAGGGTTTCAAGGAGCTTGGTGGCCAGCCAGTCTGGCTGAGTCAGTATTCCAGGTCCTGTGAGAGATCTTCTCAAAAGATAAAATGGAAGCCCAGCTTGGTGTGGCTCGAGTCTTAAACTCAACACTGAGAGGGCAGAGAAAGATGGATTGGAATCTATGAATTTCAGGCCCTCATGGTCTACACAGTGAGTTCCAAGAAACCAAGGCTACACGGTGAGATCTTGTCTCACCAGGAAGGCCCTCAATGCCTCCACATGATCATGCACACAGAAGTCATGCATGTGTCACACGTGTATACACACACACACAAAATTAATTATTACAAATAATTTGAATATCTGACAAAGAATAAAGAAATGGAAAGTAATGAAACAGCCATCCAGAATCTTTATGAAGGCTGCAGATTTTTTTCCATGAATCAATAAAAGAAGGGGGTATTAGTGTGCACATCCTATATTTTAAAACTTCAAAATCTACATTTTGTCTATAAAACACAGATTAGTCAGACTTTTGACCTTATGAAAAACTGGAGATCTACAGTCTGAATTTTATAAACCACAGTCTCTGGCCAAAAGCATCCTCAGGGTAAAGGGACAGTAATTAAAGTCATCATGGCGTCACACGTCTGCTATCTTAGCACTCCAGAGGTGGGGGTGGTAAGGTCTGGAGTTCCAGGCCAGGCCAGCCTAAAGCACAAGGCAGGACCCTGTCTGGAAAGAGAGAAGGGGGTGGGGGAACAGACAGAGACAGAGATACGGAAGGGATTTTTCTCCAAAGGATATATGAATACACGTGGATGATACTGCCCTCTGTGGACCATTTTCAAACTTTATGTTTGTTTGCTTAATACAATAAAATAAAGCTGCAAAGCATAAGAGAACCTTTAAAACCACTAGAAGCCAAGCATGGAGGGCCATAGCTTTAACCCAGGCACGTGGGAGGCAGAAGCCCTGGCTGATTTGGAACTTGCTGTGTAGACCAGGTAGGCCTTGAACTCACAGAGATCCACTTGCCTCTGCCTCAAAAAACAACGAACTAGCAATCCCACAGGAGAGAAAAGGCTTTACTAGTAAGAAATGAAAATTAGATCATCAGCGGCCAACCACTGGGAAGAGCGTGGAACTTTTTAAAGTGAAAAGGAGAAGTTATTCGCCGTCTCCGATTGTATACCTAGGTAAATACACGTTCCGGAGCCCAGGCAAAATTTACAAGCATGCAAAGACACAATAAATTCCCAAACTCACCAAAAGATACGTAATAATTTCTAGTGTTAACCAAGATGGACTAAATCCACAATAATCGCTCTCCCCTACTTCTATCAACGATATCTACGTAGAAAAGAAAAAAGAATTACCTGAGGTGTCTGGAAAGCAAGCAAGAAGAAGCTGGTCGGGAGAACAGAACAAATGTCCTTCTGGCTCCATCAGCGCGCCTCTGCGTCTGGTGAGCCGTGAGCTGTGCGTAGATAAAGGCTCTCGCCCCGCCCCTCTGGACACCAGGGTTTGGTCCCCGGAACTCTGGGATGAAGTAAACTGACTCCACGAAGTTGGCCTCTGACCTTCACAGAAGCGCTGAGACGTGCAAAAACGCACAAACAACTTTAATTTAAAAAAAAAAAAAACTTGAAGAGCTAAGCGAGATGGTGCATGCCTTCGATTCCAACACGCAGGCAGAGGCAGGCCGATCTTTTAAGAGTTTGAAGGCAGCCTGGTTTACGAAAGGCGTTCCAGGCCAGCCAGAATATAATGCTTAAGACCCCTAAATTCAATCTCCACAAACAAACCAAAAGCCTGAAAAATTGCCTTACTTGTAATTCCAGAACTTGGGAGACTGTATTTGGAGGACCTGGAGTTCAAGACTAAGGCTCAACGGCAAAGCAAATTCGAGGCCAGCCTGGGTTACTGGAGACTCTCCTGTCTCAAAACAACAGAATGTATAAGAAAAAAGAAAAAAAAAAAATTATATATATATATGAATTGTTTTCAGCCAAAAAGAAGAATGAATTTATGTCATTTTAGGGAAAATAGATGCAGATGCAATTCGAGATAATCACATTAAGCAAATTTAGCCACTCTCAAAAAATATGAATATTATTATTTTTCCCTTATTTGTGGTTCCTACAAAAAAATCGTGTGTACCAATTAAATGAGGGAGTGATGGCTCAGCGGTTAAGAGCACTGACTGCTCTTCCAGAGGTCGTGAGTTCAGTTCCAAGCAACCACATGGTGGCTCACAACCATCTGTAATGGGATGTGAAGAAAGTAGAAATGAAATTGTCTACAGGGGCTGGAGAGAGGTCTCAGAGATTGAGAGAACTTGCTGCTCTTGCATTCCATTACCAGTCCCCACATGGCTTACAAACATTCACAACTCTCCTTCCTCCTTTCTCTCCTTCATTCCTTATTTTTTTTTGAGACAGGATCTCTCTATATATCTCCAGATTTTCTAGAACTCATTGTATAGAGGAGGCTGGCCTAGAACTGCCTGCCTCTGCCTTCTGGGTGCTGGAATTAAAGGCATGCGCCACTACACCTGGCAAGCACCCACAACTCGAGTTTCTGACGATCTGATACTGTTTTCTGACCTCCATGGGCACATGTGCAGTGCACACACATGCATTTATATACATTCGGGTCAAATACTCATATACATAAAATAAAAATAAGTCTTTTAAAAAAGAAATTTTCTAGAGAAGAAAGGGGATAATGGGGGTGGTAAGTGGGGAGAAAAGAGGGATCAGAGAGTATATTGAGGGAAGATATTCTCAAATACAATATATACCTGTAAAATATTTTAAATTCCATTTTATTTACTGGGGAGCTTATAGCACATTGCACAAGTAGAGTTCAGAGGACAGAGTTCTGGAGTTGCTTCTTCTCTCCCTCCTCCACATGGGTCCTGAGGACAGAACTTTGGTTGTCATGCTTGGCAGCAAGCACATCTCTCCAGACCATACAAAAGTTTTTTTTTTTCTTTCAACTTTTAAAGGAAGTGATTCTTACAGGAGTGAATCACCTACACTGTCCACCCTACTTTCTCTTCCAACATTGATCTGAGGCACTGAAAGCAGTGTAAGAGGAAGAGCAAGCCCTTCCTTAGAGGCCTCCCCCCATAAAGGGCACAGCAGGCCTCTGAAAAGTGCACAGCGGGGAATCGCAAAGAGAGCTTGAGGAGGCAACTTTTTGTCTTGCGTAAACACAGCGTGAATTCCGGCTTACCTTTAAACTGGACAAACATTTGTCAGCCTCAAAGCAGTATCACAGAGACCTTGAGGACTGAACTATGATATCACACAGCACCCAGACTAAACCTTGAGTAAACTATAGATGAAATAAGCCCAAAGTAGCCGAGCAAAGGCTTTGGAAACTGAGCTGACAGTGGAGCAACTGCACATGGAACATGAAATACAATTTAAATCTGGGCCTAACCAGACAAATACCCTGACTTCAAGAAGAAAGTATCTTGAGACTCACAGTGCAAATATTCAAAATGTCTGCTATGAGAAAATTACACGACAGGACTGGGCTATGACTCAGTAGTACAGCACTTGACTAGTGTTTCATGGCTTCAATCCCTAGTACCACAGCAAACAAAAACAGCAACAAAACTTGGTGCTTAAGGAACCAAGAAAGCCTCTCTCTGCGCATGCTCTCGCTCTCTCTCGCGCTCTCTCTCTCTCTCTCTCTCTCTCTCTCTCTCTCTCTCTCTCTCTCTGTTTCTCTCTGTCTCTCTCCCTTTCCCCTCCCCCCTCCACGTGTTCTCGGCCAGTCTTTCTCTGTCTCTCTTCTCTCTTCCTCTCCACTCTCCCTTGTCTTTCTCTGCCTCTACTCCCTTCTCAATTCCCCTTCCCATGCCCCCAAGTATTAAAAAAAAAGGAACCAAGAAAGCATCACTAATTCCTGAAAGAAAAGACATCCAATAAATATCCAAATCAAGGTGACTCAGATGTTGAAATTAATAATGCCTTTATTTTTTAAGTTTTGTTTACTTTATGTCCATGAATGTATTGCCTGCAGCACGTGCTTGCCTGGTACCCTCCAAAGTCAGATGAACCTCTGAAACTGGAGTTGTCATTAGTTGTGAGTTGCCACGAAGGTGCTGGGAACTGAACCTGGCTCCTCTGCAAAAGCAACAAGTACTATAAATCACTGAGCCATTTCTCCAACACGCCCCCCCTCAACAACGACTTTAAAGCCATTATAATACTGCTCTGTGAAGTAAAGGTAAAAAAAAACTTTTTAAAATTTTTACTTGGGATTATTGTAATTAACTAAATTTTACCAGTCCTTGGGATTGAACTTTGCACTTGCTAAGCCTGGATAACCATGTTTTAAGTAAATGAAGATATATAGGGCTTGGTGGATTTTAACAAAATTATAGCCAGGCATAGTGGCACACATCTTTAATCCCAGTACTTGGGAGGCAGGAGAAGGTGGGTCTCGAGTTTGAGACCAGCCTGATCTGCATAGCAAGTTCTAGGGTAGCCAGGAGTACTTAGTGAGGCTCTGTCTCATAAATAAACAAACAAAAATAAATCCATAATTTAGGAAGCTGAGACAGGAAGTTCAAAAAGTTTGAGCACAACTTGGGCTTTGTTCAGAGTTTCAGGCCACCCTGGGCTATATGAGACCATGTCAAAGAAAACAGGAAGGGAAAGGGAAGAAGGAAGGAAGGAAGGAAGGGAGGAAGGAAGGAAGGAAGGAAGGAAGGAAGGAAGGAAGGGAAGGAGGAAGGGAGGGAGGGAGGGAAGGAGGGAGGAAGGAATTGATGATCAGTAGTAATAATTCAGTATATGAAATTTTAAAAATTCACTAAGTAGTCTCATAAAACACACACACACACACAGACATCAAGGTTCTGCAGAGAAGCAGACCAATAGAATACAGACATATATGGGCAAGCCCCACGTCTGTAGGGTACAGCAACAGCCTGGAGACCCAGGAAAAAGTTGATACTGCAGGCTTGAGTCCAAAGGGAGGTCATTCTTTACCCCCCACACACACCCCAAGAACCTTGGTGGGATGGGTGAGGCCCTCTTGCATTACAGAGGATACTCTGCTTTACTCAAAGTCTACAAGCTTAAACATTAATCCAATCTAAAAACTAGACTCAAAGCAACATCTACACTAGTGTTTGAACAAACAAGAGGTACCATGACCTAGCTAAATTAGCCTAAAGGGAAGGCCCAATGGGTAAAAGCACTTGCTGTCAAACCTAAAACCCGAGTTCAATTTGTCATGATTACTATACTAAAATATTCAACAACCTTGAAAAACTCATATTAAATGAAAGAAGGTCATATTTCATATGATTCCATGTATGTAAATATCTAAAACAGTCAAATCCATAAAGAACAAAAATGGGTTCATCCTTGCCAGGTCTTGGGTAGTAATAGGTTGAGAATGGTTGCCCAACACAGAGAAACCCTGTTTCAGAATAAAAAAATATGGATTTGATGCCAAATTAGCCCTAGCTTATAGATGGACTGAGTAACATACCTACTCACCTACCTCTGTTTTCTAAAATATATTGTACTTCCACATTTTTGGAATTAGGTAGGAATTGGGTTAGGGTTCAGTAGGCCGAGTGCTTGAAAGTTCAGTTCCCCAGTGCCACATAAAACTGGACATGGTGGCACACATCTGTAATCCCAACATGACTCAGGAACTAACTCTGTGTAACTCTGGCTATCCTGGAACTTGCTTGAGCAAGATCAGGAGTCCAAGGCTATTCTCTGGTCTTTGAGACACTCAAACGACAAGGGGGCATGTGTAGCAGAACTTTGCAATGTGAAACTCTGTCTCAAAAAATGAAATAACAGAAGCCAGGGGTAGTAGTACATGCCTTTAATTCCAGCAAAAGGCAAGGGCAGGAAGTTTCTGTGAATTCAAGGGCAGCCTGGTCTACATAGCAGAGGTCCAGGACAACCAGAGCTACTCAGTGAGAGTAATAAATAATAAAAAATAATAAAATGTCTCTAAATGTAAGAATTAGTAAGGCCGTTCAGTATTACTCAAAAGTCTTACTATACTTTCAAAGGGAAAATTTCTCTATATTCTACATTCTATATTTTTAGAAAACAGAACTAGGTAGTCCATTCTGTAAGCTAGTGCTAATTTGGCATCAAACCCATAGATTCTTTGTTGTTGGTGGTTGTGGGATTTTTGTTTGTTTGTTTTTTTGAGACAGGGTTTCTTTCTCTGTGTAGCACTGGCTGTCCTAGAACTTACTCTATGGACAAGGCTGGCCTCGAACTCACAGAGATCCTCCTGTCTTTGCCTCCAAGTGCAAGGATTAAAGATGTGTGCCACCACTGCCTGGCCCACAAGCTCCACTTCTAAAAGGTCTGCCCTTACACTCTCAACATCACTGAGGACCAAGCTTACAACACTGGAAACTTTGCAGAACAACTTCAAACCATGTGCAGAGAGACAGGTTAGAAGGAGAGACTACATCCAAACTATACCACTTCCCTAGAGGCACTAGTAAAAAAAAAAAAAAAAAATTCAGCCTTGCCAGTATCTTCACCATCACCCAGTGAAAGCTGTTTCAGACTTTTGGCCTCCATGACTATACAACAGTAAATTCCTGTTATTGTAAACAACTACATTTGTGGCAATTTATTACACGAACAATAAAAACTAACATAACTATCAACAAAGCTCTGACATTTTTAGATCATTCCGTCCAACCACTTCAGAAGACACATTCTTTTCAAGCACACATGGAACATTCTCTAGGATAAACTATGCCATAGGCAGTAAAACAAGCCTCTTTAAATTGAAAGGAACAGAAATGATATTGCACATTCTAGGACTACAATACAATAAAGGTAGAAATCAAAATGTCTCAATACATGGGAACAAACACGTGTCTAAATACTGAATAGGTCAAAGAGGAAGTCTCGAGGAAACTACAATCCAGCATATTTAAAAACATAAATACTATATGGCTACTTATATGAGGGATCTAAGTCATTCAAATTCATAAAAACAGAAATCAGAACGGTGATTAGCAAGAGATCAGAGGGAGTTATAAAGAGTACTATTTAGCTGGGCAGAGTAGCATGTGCCAACTACAACTCAGGAGACAAAGGCAGGGAGGATCCCTGTGAATTTGAGCCTAGCCTACTCTACACAGCAAGTTTCAGGCCAACCAGAGCTACATGGTAAGACCTGCCTCAAAAACAAATGAAATAAAAAATAAAAAAGCTATTCAATGAGTGCTATATTCCACCACCACCACCCCTTTTATTTTAATATATTCCCAGTCTGGCCAAGAATTCAGTGACCTTGAACTCATGATTCTCCTGCTTCAGACTCCATAGTGCTGGAATTACACACATATGCTACCATACACCTGTTTTAAAATTTTTACTTATTTATCTATTTATTTCTTTTATAGTGCTGGTGATCCAACTTATGGACTTACACATGTCAAGCAAACTTGTGTTTTCCTCTGGGCTACATCAATTTTTGATTGTTTAGATAGTGTCTTACTATGTAGACCAGGCTATCCTCCAACAGGAGACCCTTCCTCCTTCCACCTTAGCCTATATACTGTGACTATAGGTGAGTGTTACCACATGCAGCTCTGGGAGTGTGTGTGTATGTGCATGTGTGTGTGCATGTGTGTGTGCATGTATATGCACGTATGTGTGTGTGTGTGGTGTGTGTGTGTCTGTGTTGTGTGCATGTGTGTGTACTTATGTATAGTGTGTGTATCTGTGTGTGTGTGGTGTGTGTGTCATGTGTGTGGGGGTGTGTCTGTGTGGTGTGGTGTGTGTGGTGTGTGTGTGTGTGCATGTGCTTGCATGTGTGGTGTGTGTGGTGTGTGTGGTGTGTTTGTGTGTCGTGTGGGTGGATGGGTGTGTGTGTGTGTGTCTGTGTGGTGTGTGTGTGTGTGGTGTGTGTGCATGTGCTTGCGTGTGTGGTGTGTTTGTGTGTCATGTGGGTGGATGGGTGTGTCTGTGTGTGTGTGGTGTGTGTGTGAGATGTGTATGTGATGTGTGTGTGCTGGGGCTCACAGTCTGGATACATGGTTTTAAGCTAGCAAGTTTCATACCTGGGAATCTGGTTTATTAAAATATGAAAATATTTATTAATAGCCGGGCAGTGGTGGTGCACGCCTTTAATCCTAGCACTTGGGAGGCAGAGGCAGGCAGATTTCTGAGTTCGAGGCCAGCCTGGTCTACAGAGTGAGTTCCAGGACAGCCAGGGCTACACAGAGAAACCCTGTCTCAAAAAACCAAAAAAAAAAAATTATTGATACTGAACTGTACACTCTTCAAATGGTTAAGATGGGGCTGGAAACTGGCTTAGTGGGTAAAGGTGCTTGCTGGCAAGCCTGATAACCTGAGTTTGACCCCTAGAACCATACTGTGGAGGGAGAGAACAGACTTCTGCAAGACGTCTTCTCACCTCCATGCACATGCTGTGCTAGCTTTACTATCCACCCCCAACACACACCATAAATAAGTAGATGAAAAATAGTTTTTAAGACGGTAAGACAGGTGGCTGGAGAGATGGCTCAGTGATTAAGAGTACTGGCTGCTCTTCCAGAGAATCCTGGTTCAATTCCTAGTAACCATGTGGCAGCTCACACCAATCTCTAACTCCAGGTCCTGGGGATCTGGCACCTTCACACAGACATATATATGGAGCAAAATAAATGCACATAAAGTAAAATAGAAGTAGTTTTAAAAAGAGGTTAAGATACTAAAATTTGTTATGTGTTTTTTAAAATCATAATTTAAAATGTAAAAATATTACATATTTGGGAGAAATTCTAAAGTAAAATAAATTACCTATTACCAAAGACAGTGGACAGAAGGAAAACAGATGTTTAAACATTTGCCAGACGCAGCTAAGGCAGTGCTGAAAGGACAAAGGCTCCAGGCATTTATCTAAGCTTCCATCAGAAAAGTCTGGAAAACGAAACATCAAACAAACTCAAAAGAAGCAGAAAAAGAGATAATAAAGAGAACACCTGGAACTGGAGAGACAGCTCAGTGAGTGACGTGCATGATCTCTGGCCCCTGTGTAAAAGCCACGTGAAGGCCTATGTCTGTAACACTAATGTTTGAGGTCTTAGACTTCCGGGCCTTCCAGCCTAACCAAAAAGAAAATCCCACAGAGAGTGATTAATGAAGACCCCAATGTGTTGGCTTCTGCACACGCACAGAGGACCATCTCTACCGTCACACAAACATTACACACACAGATACCATCAGAAATTAATGTGAAGACAGGACAATAACGAAAAATTAAAGGAGTAGAAAACAATCATAAAATAAACAAGAGATGTCACTACAGATTCTGAGGATATCAATGGACAGTAACAATTCAACACACAAGAACTTGACAATTAAGATGAAATGCGCCAATTCCTTTAAAAGCACAAACTACCACAATGAACCCAATAGGAAACAGAGTTTTAATAGTCCTATACTTTTTCAAAATAAATTTAAGGAAAGTAATTTTGTTGTTTGGTGTTAGGAGACGGGATCTCTCTAAATTGCCCAGGTGTCCCTCGAACGTGCTCTGTAGCCTGGGCTACAAACTTTCAATCCTCCTGCCTCAGCCTCCCAAGTAGCTAGGATTGCAAAAGTGAGACCTCCAATGCCTGGCTAGTCCTGAGTTTCTTAAGGAATCTGCATTCCTTTTATTTTTAGTGGTTCAGAGTATGCCTAGGGCCTCACAAATCTTAGGCAGCCACTCTAACACAGGACCACATTCCCCACCCACAGACACTGAATTCTTAAACTTAAAAATTCCATGCGAAATAGTCCAGGCACTTTGGAAAAATAGTTTGGCGGTTCCTTAAAATGTTATAATATATAATTACCTTGGCCCAGAAATTCCACTTCTAGGTATGTACCTAAAAGAATTGAAAGCAGGTGTTCAAACAAAGACTGGAACGTGAATGTTCCAACCCAGATGTCCATCAACAGATGAACAGATAAACAAAATATGGCATGTTATGCACTTACAGAAAGAATAAAGTACTGTCACAGGATGCAGCATGGATGAACTCTGAAAACATTATGCTACGTGAAAGAAACCAGACACAGAGGAACACAAAATATGTGGCTTCATTTATGTGAGCTATCCAGAATTGGCAAATCCATACAAACAGAATCATGTTAGTAGTTGTCAGGAGCAGGGGGGAATGCGAATGGAGAGTACGTGTTTCGGGGTATAGGGTTTCCTTCTGGGGTGTTGACAGTGCTCTGGATTTAGCAGGAGTGGTTGCACAACATTGTGAACGTACTTCATGTCAGTTGTGCATTTTTAAAATGGCTAAAATGAGATATATTATATTTTGTGTTCTTTGTACTACAGTTTTAAAAAATTAAATCAATACCACAAGCAAGTTAGGTTCATTTCATGGGTGCAAATCTGGTTCAATATTCAGCATTAATGTATTGACTAGCTAAAGAAGAAAGATCATAAAAATATTATCAGTTTTTAAATCTTACTTTTATGTATATGTAAAACTTCTGGAAGTTTTGTTTCTTTAAAAAAAACACAGAAATATTATATAGATATGTTTTCATTTTAGTCCCAGGTGTGGGAGATACGGGGCTGCTTCAGATTGTCCACAGCAGCTGGCTATGATTTGCCTCCTGCTCTAGCAGGAGCATGATTTTGCCAGCTATAGATAGTTTCTACGATTGTGTGATGTTTGGAATTCTGGGGACTTTGCAAAGGGTCCTGAGAGACCAGAGTTGTTGGTTGGTTGTTGGATGTTGGTTGTTGTTGTTCGTTGCTGTTTGTTAAGTAGCCTTACACAAAGAAGAAACAAGAAGAAGAATAAATTAGATATCCTGACCTGCCGGTGAAGATCAAACTTGCCCCAAGGGACTCCACGCCCGTAACCAACAGGAAGTCGTCTAATTATACAGTTCCTCCCTTTCACACCCCTGACTTTATTGAGAGCTCTCTTTTCCTCTTTATCCTTTTTTTCTCTCTTATCTAGTGTTAGGAGGTTGAAAAGGTGGAAGAATGGGGTAGAGAAGACTGGAAAGTAGAACTCATAGAGTAGCCGAAGGCAAGCTACGTGACTATGAGTGTTTTGTCTGCATGTGTGTCTTACGTGTCACCTTCAGGCCTGGTGCCCGTAAAGGTCAGAAGAAGGACTGGAAATCTAGAAGGTTTTGAGTTGCCTTGTGGGTACTGAGAATTGAATCCAGGTCCTCGGGTAGAGCAGCCAGTGCCCTTAATTGTTGAGGCATCTCTCGCTTTTCTGTTTGTGAGAGGGGATTATATATAGCCCAGGCTGGCCTTGAACTCAGGATGTACCCAAGGTTTTCCTCGAAGTCCTGACACTCCTGCCTCTGCCTCTCCAGTGCTGGGATTACAGGTATGTGCCACCATGCCTGGAATAAATCATATCAACTGATAAAGGAAAAACACCCATAATTTCAGCCATGATTCCTGTTAAAAATTACTCTGAAACAAGTTTGAGAGATGGCTCAGGAGTTAAGAGTACTGACTGGCTTCTCTTGCAGAGCACCTAGATTTGATTCCCAGCACTCACATGATGGCTTACAACCTTGTGTAGCTGGAGTTAACAGGAGCTACCTGGACACCCTCTTCTGGCCTTCACAGGTACCAAGCATACATGTATGCAAAACACTCACACGTAGAAATAAAACTTAGAAAAAAATTCTTAGAAGCTAAAAACTGAGTATTTATTTCTTCATATTGATAAAGAAAAGCAACCAAAAAAATCTTATAGCTAACATTATATACACTGGTGAAAGGAAAGATGTCCCCCTTTTGTCACCTTATTCAATATAATACTGGAAATTCTAGCGAGTGCAACAAAGTAGGGAGAAATCTTTCTTTAATTGACCAGAAATTGACTAGACAGTTATGTGCTTTAGATGATATTATTTTCTTTATACAAAGTCTATAAAAGGAGGCTGGGGGGATATCTCATCCATTAAGAGTATTTCCATGTCTTGCTGTTCCAAAGGACCTGAGTTCAGTTTCCAGCACCCAGTTTATTTAAAAAGTAAAGTGAAAAAGAAATTTAATGGAGAAAGAACAACTTTCAAAAAAAAGTGCTGAAGTGGAAACTGAAGGTTCTTCGGAAAGTCAGTTGGATGATGTTTTGCTGCAGTAAACACATGAAGGAACATTTTGTTGAAGTGGACACAGGTGTGAAAGGCTAAGGCTGACTCGTGAAGGAATGTTTCTCTGAAGCAGACACAGGAGAGAGGATGTTCTACTAAAACAAGCACGTGAAAGATAATGAAAAATTCTTTGTTAACAACATACATGTATTGATCTGCCTTCCATGGCATAGTTGAGTTGCATTTGTCGAGACTCCATAGAGAGAAACACACCAAAAAACTTCTGGTGGTGTGCTGCAGTTTCTTGCTGTGTTCATGGACTTGGGCTGGTTGGATGCATGTGCTGAGGCAAGGCACGTAGAGGACACGTGGTGTTTGGGGAGTATAAATAGGACTCCACCGAGGGACAGAGCTAGCTGTGCAACACTTGTGGGTCCCCAGTCTTTGCTGATCTTTGCTTCCCTGAGAGGGGCACAGCAGAGAACTTCTGGTGTCCCTCTGGGTCCCTCCTGCTGGAACCGAGGCTGAGGCCTGGCTATCTCTGCTAGGTCACGTCACTGCTGTTGCTAACCCAACTCTATTGAACTGGACTGCTGGTGTATCTGTGAAGTATTTGTGAGTGGATCAAGCTGCCGCTGCTAACCTGTGAACTGAACTGCCGATTTCCAGACAACACAGATGGAAGCTGCTCCAAAGAACCATTTATAAACAGGTCCACTTCCCCCCCTTACCCTTTGTTTTCCACTACCTCTGGTGGGTGGTGGGCTAGAAGGGAGGCTAAAGCATTTAAGAACCATCATTTAAAATAAGGTTTGAAAAAGTTAAAGTTACAAGGTGCTGTAGCAATTATGCATCGTGGGGAAAAACTTCAACTCAGCCTAACCACACAACTCATAAAAAATATAGTTCAAAACACACTGTAGTCTTACATGGGGGAAAAATGGAGAAAATCTTTAGGATCTGGGGCCAAAGTATTCTGAGAGTTGACATCCAAAGTATCATGCCATAAAAGGACCCATTTGGAGGATAAAATATCATGCTACAGACCTGGGGATATATTTTCGAACCACACATTAAAAAAAGAATAGGTGTCTCAAAACTTAACAAAAGCAAATACTGCAATACAAAATGAGGAAAATACATGAATCTTTTGCCAAAAGAGATCTACAGAAGGCAAATAAGTGTGGATTGGTGGGCTGTGAGAGGTAGCTGGGCACCTGGTCAAGCACAGGCCTCTAATCCCAGACTCTAATGGGACGGAAGGTGTTCGGCTTTGCTTCTGTGTTCCTGGTTCCTTTCACTCAGCTTCAGCCCTCCACAGCCCCTCCCACAGAGAGGTTTATGGCCATCAGTCACGTAGGAATAGTGCCTCAGGCTCTCCCACATGTAGATGAGGTGTCTCCAAGCTCTCAGACTAAGCAAATAGGTGTTATCTGCTGCCAGACCCTAACCCACCCTGAAACTGTACATAAGGACTCTATTCTGGAGAAGTAAAGGTGTGTGAGAATCATCCCGTTGTCCGAGAGTTTCTGTCACAAGAGCTGTAACACTTGGGAAGAGATCTGCTCTCCCAAAGCGCCTTCAGGACCCTTCCCTCCTTGCTAGCTAGTTGGTGTCTCACTATCTCACTGACCCAGCCCAGACTAGCTCAGCGCAGAGGGACAGGTGCAGCACCTGGGAGGGACTGGATAGCAACAGCAGAGACACAAGCAGAGGCAGCAGCAGCAGAGGTGATTCCCCATCTCTGCTCACACTCTATCCCCTTGGCCCAGACCCCCAAACCCGGCTGGGCTGGAGATCTTCGTGGGACACCCTCCGGAACAGGGATCCGCAAATAAGCCTGTAGAAAGGCATCTGATACCATTAGCTGCTAGAAGACTTGCTACATGCCCCTCAGAATAGTTCAAATGAAATGTAGCCAGATCAATTCCTGGAGAGGATTCAGGAAAACTGAACACATAGCTGAAGAGAATGTGAAATGGTGTATCCACTCTGGGAAACAAGTTGATGGGTATTTTAAAAACTTAAGCATGTTAGATACTCCTATTGAGAAACACCTGGAAAGGGTACAGATTCTAGATATAAGCCTTATGTTCGCTGAGATTTATGCCAGGAGCACAGGTTGATGTAATACCCCAAAATTAATGAACAAGGGGTTAGGAATGTTACTTCATGGTAGAGTGCTTGCTCAGCATGTGGGGTTCTTAGTTCCATTCTCAGAATGAAAAAAAATTAAGACCAGGAACAAAATAAATATATTGTTGCTACTTAGATTGGACACTGGGCAATAAGTGCTTACCAGCATGCCCAAGGCTGGGGTTTGACCTTCACCACCATTAAAATGTATTTGTGTATTCTGGAGGGTCTGGATAGTGAACTAAATCAGTAGGAAAGCATTAAAAGTATCCAGACTGGAAGGGAATGAAATTGTCTTTCTTTGCAGAAGACATGGTCCTCTATGACAAAAATCCCATTCCAGGACAACTAGGGCTACATAGAGAAACCCTGTCTCCAAAACCAAAACAACAAAAGAAAAGAAAATCCAAGGAATGCATGCAAGTGACACAAACAAGGAAAAGTATCTTTACTTGAATCAATAAACACATGCTTCAGGGATGCAGGGCATAAATAAGATCACACAAAAAATTAACTGTACTTTTGTTGTTGTTTTGTTGTTGTTGTTGTGTGAGACAGGGTTTCTCTGTGTAGTCCTGGCTGTCCTGGAACTCACTCTGTAGACCAGGCTGGCCTTCAACTCAGAAATCTGCCTGCCTCTGCCTCCCCAGTGCTGGTAGTACCACCACCACCCAGCTTCAACTGTACTTTTATATACAATTTAAAAGTGAAATTTAAAGAAAAAACATCAAAAATGTCTAGTTAGAATTAATTTAATGAAAGAAGTTGAAGACGTACACTGAAAATTAACAAAGTATTAAAGAGAAGTGAAAGAATGTAAGATATGGAGAGATATTCCACACTCAGGAATTGGAATTATCAATATTGTCAAGATGGTAGTTCCCTCCAAACTGGGTCTAGAAATGCATTTCAATCCTCATCAAAAGTCTAACAGACTGTTTTAGAGAAATTACCATGTTGATCCTTGAAGTATATGAAAAATCAAGGCAAAACAGTTTTAAATATAAAAGAATCAGAGATGTTGTTTAGTTGAAGGGCTCTTGCCTACCATGTGGGAGGTCCTGGGTTTCATCCTCCACACTGCCAAACAAAACAAAACCTACGAAGCTTCTAGAAGAAAACACAGAAAATATCTGTGACACTGAAAGAAGCAACAAAATCTTAGCTATGACACTAAAAGCATTCCACAAAGGGAAAAAACATTCTGTACTTCATGAAAATGAAGTTTATGAACTTCAAAGGATACCTTAAAAAAATGAATGATAAGGCTGGGAGTGTAGCTCAGTGGTAGACTGTGCTTGGTGTGGGCTAGGCCCTGGGTTCTAGTTCTAGCACCAAAAACAAAAAAAGCAAAAGGTCTGAGAATGTAGACCGATGGTGTAGTGCTTGCCTAGCACTTGTAATACTTACTGTTGGTCTGATCTCCATCACACAAAGATAATCGATCGAGCGTTCGAGAGAGACAGAGAGACAGAGACAGAGACAGACAGAGATCTAAAAAATGAAACATAGGCTTAATATTTTTCCAAACAAACAAAAAACTGGGAATATAGCTCAGTGGTTCACTGCTTGTCTAGCATGCCCGGGGAAGCTGTGGTCCTGGTTTAGCTCAACCTCATATACCACATATGGCTAGGTGTTGTAACACAAATGTTAATCCCAGCACTCAGAAGGCAGAAAACAAGTGGATGTCTATGAGTTCAAGGCCAACCTGGTTTACATACAGAGTTCCAGTCAAACCAGGTTATATAAAGAGAATTTGTCTCAAAAGAGAACAAAAAGAAAAAACAAAAATAGGTATGGTAGTACAGGCCTGTAACCCCAGCACTCTGGAAATGAAAGCAGAATGATCAGAAGTTTAAGGTCATTATAGGATATATATTGACTTTGAGGCCAACCTGGGCTATATCAGAAGCTGTCTTTTAAAAATAAGACAAGGATTGGGCAGTGATGGTGCATGCCTTTAATCCCAGCACTGAGAAGGCAGAGGCAGGCAGATCATCCATCAGGTTCCAGAACAGCCTGGTCTACATGGTGAGCTCCAGGACAGCCAGAACTACACAGAGAAACCCTGTCTTAAACAAACAAATGGAAGTAAAGACAAGCTGGAGGACTGGAGGTGTAGCTCAGTGGTAGAGCATTTGCTTACCTAGTACATGCCCTCCGTTCAATTCCCAGACACACACACACACACACACACACACACACACACAACACAGAGAGGGGGGGAGAAAGAGAGAGAGAGAGAGAGAGACAGAGACAGAGAGAGACAGAGAGAGGCATGTAAAAAGGTTTTACCAAATATGAATCACTATTAAGCACATAAAAGATGTTACTTATCATTAGTTAAGAAGATATTAGCTGAAATGACAAGCACTGCACACCCACTAAAACAAACATGGAACAACTGGTACAAAGCATTAGAGAAGAGTCAGGGAACCTGAGACTCTTCTGAATTGCTGATGGGAATATAGAATAAAGTAGCTAATTTCAAAACCACTGTAACAGTTTCTTTAAAAAAGTGAACACAGACTCATCACACAAGCCAACATTACAGTCCTAGGAATCTGCTGCAAAGAAATCAAAACTTATCCCTACACAAAGACTTACCATTAACTGACAAACAAGTAAACAGTATGTGCCATAGCTTTTAAAAATTGTTTTTTTAAAAAAATGGTTTTCCTTATTTTATTCTTTTCACTTTGCATCTGGGTCTTAGCCCCCTCCCTCCTCTCCTCCTAGTCCCACCCTCACAAATCCCTCCCCTCATCATCCCTTCCCCTTCTGCCCAGAGAAGGGCAAGCTGCCCTTGGGTATCACCTGCCCTAGGACATCAAGTTGCAGCAGGACTAAACACATCTCCTCCCACTGAAGCCTGAGTCCAGCTAGGGGAAGGGGATCCAATGGCAGACAACTGAGTCAGAGACAGGGATGTGGCATATCTTTATAGTAGAATATTATTCTGCAATAAAAAGTCAAAATTGACACTCACTACAACATAGATGGATCTAAAAAAAATTTGAAATGAAAAATATGCAGATAGTTCAGCAAGATAGCTCAATAGGTAAAAAGCACTTGCTGTCAAGTCTGATTACCTGAATTTGATTCCCTGGACACACACAGTAGAAGGGGAGAACCAACTCCTGCAAGTTTTCCTGTGACTTCCACACACACATTGTGACACATGGCACTCTCTTGAATAAATAAATACAAAATACAAAACAACTCAGATCAATAAAAAGGTAAAAAAATTAAAAAAAAAGAAAAAAGAAAAACAACTCAGATGCCAAACATTACATATGGTGGGATGATGCCGCTTTTCTTTGGAATGTGAGAATATTCTGTATCTGCTTTGGCCTGACAGATACAAGGACATAGAAACTAGTTAAACTTGTCAAAATAAATTCTTGAGATTTGTACATTTTGCCAACTATAATATATCCAAATAAGTAAACAAAACCTTATTTGATTTAGTCATGCAAATCTCTAGTGGGAACCAACTCACTTTTGAACGTTTATATTAGAAGAAAATAAGATGGAAGCTGTCCTCTGACCTCTTCTAGTGCACTGTGGCACAGGTGTGCCTACACACACACACAGAGTACAATAGGAAAAATTAACAAAGTCAAAAGCTGGTCTTTTGAAAAGAGTAGTAAAGGTGGACTGTGATGGCACATGCCTTTAATCACAGTACTTGGGAAGCAGAGGCAGATGGATCTCTAAGTTCGAGGCCAGTTTGGTCTACGGAGTCAGTTGCAGAACAGCCAACATGACACAGAGAAACCCTGTCTTGAAACTGGTTTGAAAAAACAAACCAGTCATGTGGCTAAGAAACTTGGGACAAACAAGATTATTGGATTAGTGCTTTTGACGATGCTACAAGGCTATTAGGTTGTGTTGGTTTTCACAATCCTTTGGAAAAGGTTGATGATTACAAATTATGAGGTCTCTAGTACGTAAAGAGAATCCACAAGGGAGCAGAGTTCTTGTTTAAGTTTGAAGTACACACATTATCTGTCTTACTTAACCCTAAAATGCATTCCTGGTTAGTTGAAGTTTTACTGTGACATTTTACACACACACACACACACACACACACACACACACACACTGCTTAACTGCTTCTCACTTTTGGAATATAGCACTTAAAATGATTATCTCTACTAAGTCTGTTTCCATCTTCATTATGAAGAATATGTGACTAAAATTGGAAATTATACATTTAAAAAAACAATTATGTATTTAATTTTATGTGTAGGTGTGTGCCTGGATGTACATGTGTGTGCCACATGCCTGAGGGATCCCTCAGAGGTCTGAAGAGAAATTGAATCTACGGAACTGGGTTTACAAATGCTCAGGAGCCACCATGTGAGTGCTGGAAAGCAAACCTGAGCTCCTGCAAGCGCTGTTAAGGAACAGTCTCTCCAGATGCGCTTTTTTTTTTTTTTTAAAAAGATAGGGTCTCACTCTGTAAACCAGGCTGGTTGTTAATTCAGAGGTCTGCTTTTCTCCTGAATGCTGGGCACTCTTAACTAATGAGTCACCGTCTCTCCCGCTCCTTTTCTTTCTTTCTTTTTTTTTTTTCTTTTTGATTTCTTGAGATAGGGTCTCACTCTGTAAACCAGGCTGGTTGTTAACTCAGAGGTCTGTCTGCCTTTCCTGCCTTTCTCCTGAATGCTGGGCGCTCTTAACTAATGAATCACCATCTCTCCAGTTCCTTTTCTTTTCTTTTCTTTTTAGTTTAGGGTCTCACTAAATAGACCAGGCACCAGACTGGCTGTGAGCTCCTCCTGGGTGCTGGGCGCTCTTAACTGATGAGTCATCTCTCCAGTTCCTGTGTATTATTTTATTTTTGAGAGTCTCACTATGTAGACCAGGCTGATTGTGAACTCATAGAGATTTGTCTCCCTTTGTCTCCTGGGTGCTGGGATTGACGGTGTGCCAGTACACCCAGCTAGGAAATTATATTTGATAGAAAATACTTGTAGGAAAATATATTGCATTGGATACCTCAGCCAAGTAGTGACTAACTTCAATGTATTACTTCACTAATACGACCATGGCAGAGCTTGGCACGGTGGGGCAGACCTATAGTCCTAGCACTCGGGATACTAAGGCAGGAGGACTGCAAATTTAAGGTCAGCTGGGGCTACACAATGATACCCTGTTTCAAGGGGAAAAAATGGCTTTCTCCCTATACAGCTGTGCTTCTAATAGACTCGGTAAGACTCATGTGGTGTTTGTATAAGACTGATGTGACATTTGTTCCTTTGACCATCCTCTTTCTTTGTGTTGAGGTGAGTGAGAATCAATACTTCATGGTGAAGTCTCATGTCACTCTAAGTCAAAATGATTATGTCCTCTCAGGGATTTCCACAAAACACTTTCTAAATCAATATTTTCACCTTACATTTTAAACAGGACTGAATAAATATACCACACAACATATTTAATCACCCCTTGACTAGCATTAAGGTGACTTACAACTGCTGCCATAGTAAAATTAAAATTAATATTAATTAATATTTGTAGATGTATCCTTTGAACATGAACTGTTTTTGTCTTTTTAATTAATGAATTTATGTGTGAGGGTGTTTTGCCAGCATGAACATCTAAGAGAACGTTTGATCCTCTGGAAATGGAATATCCGTTGTGAGCTGCCACGTGGGACTTATTTAGAACTACATTTATGCTGGGCGGTGGTGGCACACGCCTTTAATCCCAGCACTTGGGAGGCAGAGGCAGGCGGATTTCTGAGTTTGAGGCCAGCCTGGTCTACAGAATGAGTTCCAGAACAGCCAGGGCTATACAGAGAAACCCTGTCTCGAAAAACCAAAAAAAAAAAAAAAAAAGAACTACATTTATTTATCATTTAGTTTGTGGAGAGAGGGGCAAGCCACTCTGTGTGTGTGTGTGTGTGTGTGTGTGTGTGTGTGTGTGTGTGTGTAGGTCAGAGGATCACTTGAGGAATTTGGTTCTTTCCTTCCACTATGTGGATTCCCAGGATCAAACTCAGGTTCTCAGCAAGACAACAGTTTACCTCTACCCACTGAGTTATCTCACCAGCCCTGTTTTGCTTGGTGGGTTTTTGTTGTTACTGTTGTATTTGCTTTTTTGTTGAGGCAGAGTCTTTGGATTTCAAACTGGCTTGGTATATAACCCAATTTGGTTTGAACTTTGAAATCCTCCTGCCTCAGGGCTGGAGAGATAGCTTAGTGATTAAAAGCACAAACTGTTCTTGCAGAAGACTCAAAATTGATTCCCAGTGCTCCTGTCAGGCCGCTCACAGCCACCTGTAACTGCAACTCCAGCAGATCTGAAGCTTCTGGGCTTTGCAGACATCTGCTTTCTCACGCACACATACCTCCCCTTCCCCCCACCCCCATATACGTATACATAACTAAAAATAATAAAAATAAATCTTTCAAAAAATCTGCCTCAGCCTCCAAAGTATTTTGTGGTGCTGAGGATTGAATCTATGGTCTCATAGATGCTAAGCAAGCACTCTACCACTGAGCTACAACCTCTACCCTAGTATTATTTTAAGATAGGCTTTTTCTATGTTCCATATCTGGAATTCAGAGGATCAAGAGATTCCTCCTTAGTCACATGAATAACTGGGACTACAGGCACAGGATGGGCCTAGGAAATACACCTCACTGTTAGTTTTCCTGTTCCTCAGAACTAGTCTGAGCACTTCACGAATGTAATTTGGTGATTTTTAACTTGTTTCTTTTATAAATTGTTCATAAATATGCATATGCATATTGCACAAAAGGTTTTCTGTGTTCTCATAAACCTAGAACCCGATGTACTGCTTGCTAATACTGCTTTATCCTGAACTGGGAATGTGACTCTGTGGTAGAGAGCTTGCCTACCATGTGAGGCTCTAGCTAGATCTTCAACACCACAAGGTAACAATAATGATTCTTTATTCCCTAGAACATAGTATAATCTCCCTGGTGCTCAATGTTTGCAAGCATTACCCTAAGTGGAAAAACTGAGTCCAAGCCAGCCCTGATTGTGCACAGTTGCACACTCAACACTCAGAAGGCTAAAACAGGGGGATTGTAAGTTAAAGACCAGCCAGCCTGGACTACAGTATCAGCAAAACCCTGTCTCAGAAAATAAATATGGGATTGGAGAGATGGCTCAGTGTTTAGGATTGCTTGCTGCTCCTGTAGAGGACCTGGGTTTGGTTCCTTGAATCCACACCATAGCTCACAAGGGTCTGGAACTCCAGTTCCAGGGATTCTAATACCCTTTTCCAACATCCACAGGCACTGCACAAATGTGGTGCACATATACATACATGTCAGTAAAACACTCATATGCACAAAATAAGAATAAGAATTTTTAAATTGTTTTTATTTAAATGTTTGTATGTGTCTGTGAATGTATGCCACATGTGTGTGCCCACATTGACCAGACAGGAATGTTCTATCTCTGGAATCGGAGTTAGAGATGGTTGTGAACTACTCTGCTGGGACTCGAACTTAGGTCTTTTGGAAGAGCACCAGTGCTCTTGACCACTAAGCCATCTCTCTAACCCCTATGAAATAATTTACTTTTTTTTTCTTTTTTTCCTATATGTAAATGTTTTCCCTGTTTGTATACTATGTGCATACAAGCTGCCCTCAGAGGTCAGAGACATTGAGTTCTGTAGCCAGTCTTTGGCTACTCTGTGGGTTCTTCTCTCTTCCACCCTTCTTCACCTTTTTTTCTTCCACCCTTTCAACCCCCTTATACTAGATAAGAGAGAAAAGAAAAAAAGGAGAAAGGAAAGAGATCCCTGAATAAAGTCAGGGGTCTGAAAGGGGGCAACATTGTTTAGTTCCTTGAGGCAAATTTGATCTAATTTCTTCTTGTTGTTTCTTCTTTGCTCATGACTACTTAACAAACCTCCACCAAAATAAACAACTACAACCAACAACAACCAACCAACAACCCACCCTGCCTTTTGGAGTCCTAGCATTTGCATATCTTCTGAAAAGTCCCCGGAATTCCAAGCATCACACAATCCAAATAAATATCTGCAGCTGGCAAAATCATGCCCCTGCTAGAGCATGAGACAAATCATAGTCAGCTGCTGTGGACAATCTGAAGCAGCCCCATATCCCACACTTGGGATTAAAATGAAACCATATTCTTATAATATTTGTGTATTTTTTCAAAGAAAATTTCCAGAATTCTCTCTACAGGATTCTCTAGAACTGGATTTACAGATGGTTGTAAGCTACTATGTGGTTGATGGGAATTGAACCCAGGCCCTCTGCAAGAACAGTAAGTACTTTTAATTGCTGAGCCATCTCTCCAGTCCCAAGAAATAAATCTTTAAATAAAAAAAAGATTGTTTAATGTTTTCCTAAACAGTGATCTAAGCATAAAAAAATGACCCATCGAGACTCTGTTTTCTAACAATCATTGATAATTCCACACCTCGTTCTCTTGTGCAGCCTGAGGCACAGAGAACACTCCATTGGGATCCTATACTGCATTTGCTCCTGCTCTGTGGGAACAACCTCCAGCCACTAACTCTAGTCACATCAAGCTACTGCAGTGTTCAGTCTTGATGTGAGAATATACAAGGGCCTGCCTCCTGCCAGTCTAGAGCTGTACTGGCTAGATTTATCTGTCAATTTGATACAAGTTATAGTCATCTGAGAGGAGAGAACCTCAATTAAGAAAATGCCTCCAGGGCCGGGCGGTGGTGGCGCACGCCTTTAATCCCAGCACTTGGGAGGCAGAGGCAGGAGGATTTCTGAGTTCGAGGCCAGCCTGGTCTACAGAGTGAGTTCCAGGACAGCCCGGGCTACACAGAGAAACCCTGTCTCGAAAAACCAAAAAAAACAAAAAACAAAAAAAAGAAAATGCCTCCATAAAATGGGGCCATAGGCAAACTTATAAAGCATTTTCTTGATTAGTGACTGATGTGGGAGGTTCCAGACCATTGTGGATGGTGTCACACCTAAGCTGGTGATTCTGGGTCTTTTAAGAAAGCAGGCAGGGGTCGGGGGAATGGCTCTGTGGGTAAGAGCACTGACTGCTCTCCCAGAGGTCCTGAGTTCAATTCCCAGCAACCACATGGTGGCTCACAACTGTCTGCAGTGGGGTCTGATGCTCTCTTCTGCTGTGTCTAAAGACAGTGACAGTGTACTCATATACATAAACTAAATCTTGGGGGGGTGGCAAAATTTGAAGCAAGATTTATTAAATACTAAATACTGACCAAGAGATGGATTCTGTCAGGACCCTTCTCAGCTGAATAAATGGGAGACACATGTTACAGATGTTTATAAAGACAAACCCATAGGCCATCATACTTTCCCACGAGACTCTGTTATTTCCCAAGAACTACAACTCCCATCATTCCAGGAGGTTACCTGGTCCTCGAGCAGGTGGGCTTGCAGGTTAATTTTGGGGATTACACACAACATTACAATTTGGAAGATATCATGCAAAAGATTATGTGAGGCTGAGTTCAATATGCCAATCATGGGAAAACAAAATAAAACAAAACAAGCAATGGCCTAATATGAAAATATGTCTAATCAAAATATAGTACATAATCAATGGAAATATTTTGTTTCCATGCATAGAACAGTATTGAAGTGTCTGAAAAGAAGGAGAAATATTTTCTTTTCATAGAAATGTTTAGAATTCTACCAAGAATGCACCGGGACTTAAATTGAGGACAATAACTGTCCTAGCCTCTTATTCACCTGTCTTTTGTGGCTTACCACCTTCAAAATAGCTTAGCACTTAAAATTTTCCTGGAGGCTTGGTAGCAGGCATTAAGCAATAGTTGATGACACATTTAAATAAATAAATATTTTTTAAAAAGAAAGGAAGGA
>NW_021604776.1:459402-507162 GCF_004785775.1 Grammomys surdaster | reverse complement strand
AAAGCAGGCTGAGCAAGCCATGAGGAACAAGCCAGTAAGTAGCACCCCTCTATGGCCATCAGCTCCTGCCTCCAGGTTCCTGCCCTGCTTGAGTTCCTGTCCTGAAGTGCGTCAATAATAGACTATGATGTGGGAGTGTAAGCCACATAAGCCCTTTCCTCCCCCACTTGCTTTGTCATGGTGTCTCATCACAGCAATCGTAACTCCAAGACAGGCACTAAAGCAAAACAATGTTTGTCTCATGCTATTTTTCCTTCTCGATCATGTGTACTATGCATAACCATCCTTCTCCTGTTATCAATTTTCACCCAATCTATCCTTTTGTTTGTTTCTTCTGGTGCTGTGCATGGAACCCAAGCTTCATGTCAGGCAAGTTCTCCATCACTGAGCTTCAGTGTCTCCTCTGCCCTCAACTTATCATCGTTTGTACATATCTTCAGCCATAAGTTTTGCTCCTTTTTTTGAGACAGGGTTTCTCTGTGTAGCCTTGGCTGGCCTGGAATTCATTCTGCAGACTTTGAACAAGAGATCTGCCTGCCTCTCTGCCTCCAGAGTGCTGGGATTAAAGATTTGCGCCACCACTGCCTGGCAAATTTTGTACTTTTTAATATGTTAGCTTTCTCAATTCTTCTCTTAAGGCTCTTGGTTTTCTTATTATTCCTGTACTTTGATTATTAAAAGAATCATTTATGTTTCTCTCAAAATTGAATCTTAAAAGTCCAAAGCCAGTACAAAACATTTTTATTGCAATAATTCAAAACTCATATGAGGGGTGCTAGGAGGACAAAGCAACACTTTCTGTCACTAAATCATCACACAGAACAGCAACGGGTAAGATGGGTTTGAGATGGGAAATACCAGAAACAACAGTAGAGACAGTCAGGCACCAAAACCCAGGAGATACTGAAGCCACAGAGACTACTGATGGCTTCTTAGAGAATACTCAAGGCTTTGTCGTGATGGCTGGGCTTTCACTGCGTTAGTACGACCACAAACACCACCTTGAATTTAAATTTTTTAAAAAAGATGTATTATTTAGTATACAGTATTCTACATGCATTATGTCTGCACACCAAGAGGACACGAGATTTCATTATGAGTGGTTATGAGCCACCGTGTTGTTGCTGGGAGTTGAACTCAGGACCTCTGGAAGAGCAGCCAGTGCTCTTAACTTCTGAGCCATCTCTCCAGCCAGAATTTAAATTTTTAATTAAAATTTTTAAACTTTTCTGTGTGTATGGACATTTTGTCTGTGTACCGTGTGCATGTGGTGCCCCGTGGGGCAGAAGGTTTTGAATCCCCTGGAACTATATATAGTAACAGACAGTTGTGATTGCTGGGGATGGAAACTGAGTACTACATCCAGTACTTTTAACCACCGAGGCTAAAAGTTCTTAAAAAAAAAAAAAAGAAACATTTATTAGTGTGTTGAGAGATGTGAGTGTGAGCACATGTGGAGTCCAGAAAACAACCTTTGGTAATCTGTTTTCTCCGTTCACTATGGATTCTCACGATTCCTAGGCCATCAGGCAAGCATTTGTAACTGTTGAGCCATCTTGCCAGCCCTCAGTTTAAGTTCTTAAAATTTAGGAAACAGAGCTTGGATAGCTATGAAATTGCAAAAAGTCCTGAAAATCCATTAGAAAAACCACAGGATGCAAAAACCAAACCAAACCAAAACAAACCAAAACAAAACAAACTAAGCCAGGTCACAAAGAAGGTTTCAAAGGTGCCCAGGGACAGATAGCACTATGTCCATCACCACAGTAAAATGATGTGCTTTAGTTAGCAGGGTATGGTGGCTCACGCCTATAATCCCAATAGTTGGTAAGGATTGCTTTCAGCTCCACAGAGAATTCCCGATCATCATGGAATATAGAGTAAGAACCTGCACTAACCAAACAAATAAACTGAAGGTTTCAGGAGAGGAAGTGAGGAATCTGGTAGAATCAAAGACTCTCCTCCTTTCCACTTGAGTTTGGGTTTTTAATTTAACCGACAGTCATCTATTTCTTTGGAGATTAATTCAGGCCTTCACAGCATTTCAAATTCACTGTGGCTTTCCATGGCTGAAGCCGGAATGTTTTAATACATGATAAAAACTTCATCCTAAAGCAAAATACAATAAGCATTCTTGCAAACATCATCCCCAATTTCTGTTCTAAAATTACTCGTCATATGTCGTCATATGTGCTGTTGGCGATATACTTAATTGAAAACGTAGATCTAAAAACCTAAAAAAAAAAAATCAATCTTCACTTCCAAATAGAATTAAAAGAAAATGTGTAACTTAAGGCATACGGAACATAGTTTAGGGGAACAAGCAAAAAATAGGAAAAAGACATGGAGGCATCCCAAGTAGGGTAGCGTGATGGAACACTCTCGGCGGGGCGGCTGTTTGCCCAAGGTTGGAGTGCATAGCAGGAAAAGCAGCGCACGCATTCATGCGCACGCGTCAGGAGGTACTGGATTCCTCCATGGTGGATGAAAGATCAGGGAACTAAAGCAGGCCACTCCTCGTTCACTTTAGACGTTCCACGTGGAGGAAAAGCGTGGCGTGCGGTGGAGCGAGACTGTAGCCTAATGGCTTGGCGGGTAAAGACAAGAGTGCGTCAGCTCCGCCCTCAAATTGACCGATCTGGACCCACCCCTTTTCCCAGCCTCATCACTTCCTGTCGGACCGGAAGGAGTCAAACATCTTTCCGCGCTCGATCGCCCAGGTGTAGCGCACTACGCAGGCTCGGCAGCGCTTCGGTAATCGGCGGACGACTAGGAAGGAGTTGGTCTCCACCTATACTCTCACGGTGGGGGCGGTGACACGGCGAGGGTGGGGGAAGAGGAGGGGCAGCGGGAGAGTACAGGAAGTGAGCTCAGTGGCGGAATCGGATCTGGCTCGGTCTTCCGTGTGTCGACTGCGCACGCGCGCGCCGCGGCGCGCGGGCGCCCCGGGCACCGTGGCTGCCTGGGCCGTCTGCCCGTAAGCCCCGCCCTTATTACAAGGATGAGAGGGCGGGGGAGGGAACCCAAAAACTGATTCCTAAACAACTAAGCACTTTTATTTCAAAATTACCTATCAAAAAAAATTGCCTATTCCAGGGCCTAATACTCCCATGTCTTAGGCGTAGCTTTTTGTTCAATGATTTTTTTTTTCCTCATTGATGGCATATGTTGCCTATAAAATATATTACTAAAATTTTATGTGTAGTTGTAGTTTGGTGGAATGATTGATCTGTCTCTGCAGCAGTAACACATTTTATATTATGATTTTAGGTTTGGTGAGATAAGTCAGCCAGTAAAGATGCTTGCTGCCTAGCCTGACTGCCGAGTTCGATCCAGAGTCTCCGCGGACCCTAAAGGAAGTCCTCGGACCTCCACATGAGCTGTGACAATGCTCACCCCCCCACACACACACTATAAATAAAATAAATGTAATTTTAAAAATTGAATAACCTAAAAAAAAAGATGCTCTAAAATGTTGCATGTCAGGACTGGAGAGTGGCTCAGTGGTTAAAAGTGTTTACTGGACTTTGAGAGGACCAGAATCCGGCTTTTAACAGTTCTAGAGGAATCCGATGCGGTGTCTCTGGATTCTGCGGCCACCTGAATACGTGCATACCCAGACAATATTCATACACTCATAATTAAAAGTAATAAAAATGTTAAAAATGTATTAAACCGGACAATGGTGGCGCACGTCTTTAATCCTAGCACTCAGGAGGCAGAGGCAGGTGAATCTGTGAGTTCAAAGCTAGCCTGGTCTACAGAGCCAGTTCCAGGGCAGCCAGGACTACATACAGAAACCCTGTCTTGAACCCCCCTTCCCCCCAAAAAAAAAGTATTATTTTATGAGTTTTTTTGTCTTCATTCATGAGTGTGTGGTGCACTTCGTGTGTGTCTAGTGTCTGCTGAGGGCAGAAAATGGTGTTGGATTGCCTGGAACTGGTGTTACAAATGGCTGTGTGCCACCGTGGGTATTGAGAATTTAACCAGGGCCCTTTGTAAGAGCAGCCAGAGTATATGCATATATATATATGTGTGTGTGTGTGTGTGTGTGTGTGTATGTGTATATATATACACACACATACACATACTCTGGAGGCAGAGGCAGGTGATCTCTATGAGTTTGAGACCAGACTGTTCTACATAAGTGAGTTTGAGGCCAGCCAGGACTATGTAGAGAGGCCCTGTCTCAAAAAACAATTAGCAAATGAACAGTGTTAGCCCTCTACTTGCTTTTATTATTTTTAAATATGTGTGTGTGTGTGTGTGTACATATGAGAGATGGTGCCCAGAGTAGCCAGAGGTATTGAATCACACTGGAGCTTGAACTCTTGGTGGTCCTGAACCACCTGAAAGCTACTGAACGAGAGTTACTGCTCTCAACTGCTGAGCCATCTCTCCAGCCCCCGGACAAGCTCTTTTAAAATCTTATTGAAATTTAGGGTCTGAGGAGTGAGATGGCTTAGCAGATAAAGGTGCTCTGCTGACAAGCCCTGTGACTTGAGGTCAATGTCCAAGACTCACATGGTAGAAGGAGAGAACTGACTCCTTTCAGTTGTCCTCCATATGGACCATGACATCCATGCATGCATGCATGCTGGCATGTATATGTGGACATGTTCACTCACACACACAAAAGAAACTAAATGTTTTTTCAAATTTTCCTGGAGGTTTGACTGAGATCACATGGAATGGAATGAAAAATTTGGAGGCATTGACATCTCTAGAATAGAGTTGTCCCAACCAAGAAGACTATTGTTTATTTTCTAATTGTTTGTGTCCTTTGAATATTTAGCAAAATGCTAGATTTACTCACATATGTCTTTTTTTTTGTTTTGTGTTTGTTTATTTGTTTGTTTTATTTTTTTGTTTTTCGAGACAGGATTTCTCTGTGTAGTCCTGGCTGTCCTGGAACTCACTCTGTAGACCAGGCTGGCCTCGAACTCAGAAATCCGCCTGTCTCTGCCTCCCAAGTGCTGGGATT
The DNA here is from genome assembly GCF_004785775.1 of Grammomys surdaster. Lineage (NCBI taxonomy): Eukaryota > Metazoa > Chordata > Mammalia > Rodentia > Muridae > Grammomys > Grammomys surdaster. The sequence goes on along the minus strand of NW_021604776.1, from coordinate 502,178 downwards.
AAAGATGTGTGCCACATATCTTATTCCATGAGAATGTATGCCTGAATAAATAGTTTATATCTTTTGTATTTTTATTGTATATATATGGTAGATAAGGAATAATTTTGCATGTTTGTCTTTAATTTTGTCACTTTATTCTCTTACCCATCCCAAGGTATGTTTTCTGGGTTGATAATTGATATCTTTTAAATAATGTTCGGTTTTTTCTATTACTAATATGTATACCTCATTTGCTAAGTGTCAGAGAGCAATTCTGCAGAGCTGAACTGGGCAGTGGCAGTCCTGGACTGATCTAAACACGAGCATGAATTTAAATCCGATAAAGTTGCATCCTCTGAATTTCAGCCCAGTTGCTTCATTAACGCACAATTCTCCCTCCTTCCCTTTTGAGACTATCTTATTGTGTAGCTCAGAGTAGCTCCAATTTTACAGTCGTGCCTCAGCCTCCTGAGTGTTCGAATTACAGATGTGAGTGAATATACTTGTCTTTCTAGGTTTTGTGCATGTTAAAACTTTCCCTATGTATGGCATTACAAGACATCACAAAGTTCTAATGTTTTAGTAAGGGTCCATTATAAGTGAGTGCTAGAGGGTGGAAACTGGAGCTTTGGACAGACAGACAAGTGTTCTATAAGCTATAACCTGGCCCACTGTTTCATTAACTATGGTGGTTCTGATAGTTCTTTGCTTAGTATGCTACATTTCCTTTTCTACATTTACTTAAGTTTTTTTGTTTTTGTTTTGTTTTTGAAGACAGGATTTCTCTGTGTAACAAACCTGGCTGTCCTGGAACTTGTTAAACTGGCTATTCCAGTGAGAGTTTAAAAGACCACAATGCTAGCCGGGCGGTGGTGGCGCATGCCTTTAATCCCAGCACTTGGGAGGCAGAGGCAGGCAGGTTTCTGAGGCCAGCATGGTCTACAGAGGGAGTACCAGGACAGCCAGGGCTACACAGAGAAACCCTGTCTCGAAGAAAAAAAAAAGACCATAATGCAAAAGTGGAGGCCCACCTTGTGAGATTTCAGAAGGGACTGTGGACTTTAGAGGTCATTCCTGTTAAATTCTGTTAAAGAATCTGACTGTTTTCTACCTCCATCCTGAGAACCTGAGTGAGGCTGAATTAAAAAGTAATGGACTAATTTATTTGGAGGAGGGAATCTCAAGACAGCAGGCTGTTCAGTTTTAATTTGTTGTTGTTGGTGGTGTTTTGTTTTTTTTTTATAGAATAGTTTATTCAGTGCATGGGGAGGGGAGCTGAAAGGGAAATAGAGGCAGAGAAAGGCAGAGAGAGAGAGAGAGAGAGAGAGAGAGAGAGAGAGAGAGAGAGAGAGGAGAGGAAAGGGGGAGGGGGAGGGGAGAGGGGAGAGAGGAGAGAGGAGAGAGGAGAAAAGTAGAGAAGAAGTAGAGGTCGGCCCTGAGCACGTGGAAAGAGTGAGGAAGGGACTGGGGAGAGAGCAGGGGTGGGAAGGCAGAGGAAGAAGAGCAGGAGAGGAACAAGAGAGCGAGGCTCTCCAGTTTTATGTCACCACCTTTGTTCAGACCCACAGTAAGGCAACAAAGGGAATAAAATATGAAAAACATAGTTTGGCAGGGGTTGGGGGTTTTAAAATTTGTAAACAAGTCTGGCTCTAAAACAGCAGTTGTAATTGTGAAAGGACTTAGTGTCATTAAAGAAGACCCTTCTTTCCTGCACAATAAAGAAAGGTTTCCCCTAGGGCTTACTCATCAAAGGCCCCAAGTTGTGAAAATACAAATGAATTGAAACTTAACCAGAAAACAGGGGTTCCCTGCTCTAAACCACACCATCTAGCCACAAGAGCCCACTACAGTTTTGATTTATGGAGGCTGCCTAAAACCCAGAGAGATTGAGCTGACTAAAAACAGAACTGGCAGCGTTGCCCATGTGTTCCTGGTTTTACAGGCATGTAAAATGCAAGAGTATGAAGGGGTAAAGCGGTATCATAAAATCTGCCAAGACCCAATGAGGCCAAGACCTGTGTAGCAGGGTAGGAATCCTGAGGAGGCCCATTGTGTGAGGCTCTGGAAGTGAAGCCTAAATTGCTATGGAGACCACAGACCTGTGAAGTTGTCAGGACTGTGGGGATAGGGTGCTGCTGGCCTAAGGGTGTACTAATGCTGGCAGCCAGCTTGACGGTTTGGACTACCCAAGATATCTGAAACTGGGATGATTCTATCATGAACCTCGGGTACCTGACAAGGATTTGAGGTTTGACCTGCTGGGTTTTGGTCTTGCTCTGGCCAGATCTTTTGTTCTTATACACTCATTCCTCCCTTTGGAAATGGGAATATTTATCTTCACAAAGTGTATAATTTATATTTTGATTTTACATGGGCTTACAGTTAACAGTGCCTTAGGTCTCAGATGGAGACTTTTAGAGATGGACTTGATGCATTTTGTATTGAGATGAAAATGAGACTTTTTATGATTTACAATGATGTGGTAGTCTGGCTGAGTTAACAAAGGGTGGAGTTGTGAAAATTAATCTTATCAACTTGACTGAATAACTTGCAGTCACCTTGGAAACACGCCTTTCTGGGTTTGTATATGAGCATATTTCCAGAAAGTGTGAGACCAAGGCCAAAACAAATACCTTGCAGATTGAAATAAGACCAAAACAGAGAACCTATCTTACAGGATGAGAATTCTGTTTATAGTTAAAGCAGTTTGCTTGGTGCTAAAATCCAGCTAAGAGATAAGTCTGTTTGTCCCATGTTGCGTCTCTGCTAATTAAGGCCTCTATTTGCAATCAAGAGTAAGTTCCTGGTGTGATTCAGACTGCCTGTAACCCCTATTCATCCTTGTGTTTCTTTGCCTTTGTTACTGCCTGCAACTCCCATTCACCTGATGCACATCCTTGCCTTTGTTCCTCACCTTTTCACTGTATCCTTTTTTTTTTTTGGTTTTTCGAGACAGGGTTTCTCTGTGTAGCCCTGGCTGTCCTGGAACTCACTCTGTAGACCAGGCTAGCCTCGAACTCTTGAACTCAGAAATCCACCTGCCTCTGCCTCCCAAGTGCTGGGATTAAAGGCGTGCGCCACCACCGCCCGGCTCACTGTATCCTTTTAACATGAATAGCCACCAACTCTCTCACCCACTGTGAAAACCTTATCTCCCCTATGGGGGAAAAACTTCAAGAAGCCAGTGGGGGCTGCTCTTAGCGGAGACAGGAGACAGTCAGCTGGCCAACCTAGAGAGCACTTGAGTACAACTTGCTTTAATTTGGACAATGCTGGACTCAGTTCCCACACCCCCCTTTTCTCCTAAGGATTGACAAAAGATTTAAGCATGGAAAACCCACTCTGAACAGGAGTGGTACAGTCTCATGGGCTGGGGTTCTAGATTGAATAAAAGAAAGCGAATGAACTGAGGTGCCTCAGCAAAACAAGGTGTCTACTGCTCTTGTTAAAGCATCCAGATTCAGTTCCCAGCACCCATATGACAGCTTACAACTCAGTTCCAGGGGACCTGACATCTGACTCTGACATCTGTAGTTTCCTGCATACATGTAATGTACATATATGCACTCAGGCACTAAGACATACACAAAAAGAATTGACTCACTAAATTTTAATGTGTACTTTATATCTACATGAAAATAGTCACTCATTTTGTGTTAGTTGTATTGGAGATTGACTCAGAGCCTCGTCTAGACAGGCCTGAACTCTACCTCCTAACCATTTTTTTATGACTTTTTTTTAGATTTATTTATTATGTATAGTGTTCTGCCTGCATGTATGCCTGTAGGCCAGAAGAGGGCACCAGATCTCATCATAGATGGATATGAGCCACCATGTGGTTGCTGGAAATTGAACTTTGGAAGACCTGCCAGTGCACTTAACCTCTGAACCATCTCTCCCGCCCCCACAAACCATGTTTCATAGGATTCTTCCCAGTTTTAAGTAGCAGAAAACTTTTAAAATAATTACTTTTATTTTTCGTGCATTGGTGTTTTGCCTGCAAGTATGTCTATGTGAGGATGTTAGATTCTACGGAACTGCAGACAGTTGTGAGCTGCTGCCATGTGGGTGCTGGGAATTGAACCCGGGTCCTCTGGAAGAGTAGCCAGTGTTCTTAACCACTGAGCCACCTCTCCAGCCCTGCTAGCAGAAATTTTTAATAATTAGCATATGAAGTTATGAGTTTGATCATGGCATTTTCATACATACTTTTTATTTTATTTATTTCCCTGCACCCCTCTCCTGCTTGTATCTTCTTTCTCTCATTAGATTCAGTCCACTTTCATGTTACATATATTGCCTTTAAAACCTTTTTGTCTGAGTGCCTGTAGTGCCACATGCCTTTAATCTCAGCACTTGGGAGGCAGAGGCCCAGTTCACCGCCCTGCTGGACAGGGCAGAGGCAGGCAGATTTCTGCCTGGTCTACAGAGTGAGTTCTAGGACAGCCAAGGCTACACAGAGAAACCCTGTCTCGAAAAACCAAAAATAAATAAATAAATAAATAAATAAAAAATAAAAAAAAAGAAAAGAAAAAAGAAAAACCAAAATCAAACCATAGAAAACCTACCTCAGTGCTGGGAGATTATCAAGAAGCCCGACTAAGGATATAATTATTCTGAACAAGCAGCTAGGGTATCTGCTATCTTCTGCTTTTCTTTTATCTTCAGCAATATTCAATTAGTATAAGAATTTATTTATTGAAAATTGGTGGGAACTGAAGAGATGGCTCACTGGTTAAGAGCACTGACTGCTCTTCCAGAGGTCCTGAGTTCAAGTCCCAGCAACCACATGGTGGCTCACAACCATCTGTAATGGGATCCAATGCCCTCTTCTGGTGTGTCTGAAGACAGCTACAGTGTACTCATATAAATAAATAAATCTTTAAAACAAAACAACAACAAACGAAAATTGGCAAAATATATACTCAGATTAAGATTTTTGCCGAAGCCAATTTTTTAAAAAAAAAATGTGTACAGGTATCTATTTTGCTAGCATGAATATATCTGGGTACCGCATGCACACCTGGTGCCTACTGAAGCCAGATAAAGGTGCTGGATTCCCTAAAACTGGAGCTACAGTTGTCAGGAGACATGTAGATCTAGGAATTAAACGCAGGTCCTCTGGAAGAGCATCCAGTGCTCTCAACCATGGATCCCTCTCTCCCGCCCCAGAATCAATAAACCAGTCTCATGAGTGTCTTTTTTTCTTTTAAAGTGATATATTTTTATTTTATGTGCATTGATTGGTGTTTTGCTTACATGTATGTCTGTGTGAGGGGTGTTTGGTCCTCTGGAACTGGAGTTATAGACAGTTGTAAGATGTCATATGGGTGCTGGGATTTGATCACGGGTCCACTGGAAGAGCAGCCAATGCTCTTAAGTGCTGAACCATGTCTCCAGGTCTATGCCTTTTCCCTTTAGACAGGGTTTGACTTCAGGCTGGCCTTGAATTCAGTCCTTCAGCGTCAATGTTCTGAGTGTTAGGATTATAGGCTTGTGCCACTATGCTTGGCTGAGCATCAATCTTAAGTATACTTGTTTTAGAAGGAAGGCCCAGGGCTGGTGCGATCCTTGGCGGCGGCAGCTGCTGCGGGAGTCGTGGTGGGTGGCGAGCCTACCTCCGCGATGGAGAAGCTAGTTTCCTAATGCTGAGCAGTTCTGTTCCTACTCGGAGAGCGAGAGCAATGGAAAGAGCGCATGGAGTTCATCTTGCACCACCTGCCTGACTACCGAGACCCACTGGACCGCGGCAGCCGCCTGGACCAGCTGCTGTCCTTATCCGTGGTCTGGGCCAACCACCTCTTCCTGGGTTGCAGTTATAACAAAGACCTTCTGGACAAGGTGATGGAAATGGCTGATGGGATTGAAGTGGAAGACCTGCCACAGTTTACAAGCAGAAGTGAAGTAATGAAACAAGCATCAAAGCTAAGGCAGATTTCCACATTTCCACCTTGGGGACAGACTTAGAAAGGAGGCCAGGGTGAAGGTGACTGAACATTGGCAGTTCTCAAGATTCGTGGTATTGCCAGGCAGTGGTGGCGCACACCTGTAATCCCAGCACTTGGGAGGCAGAGGCAGGTGGATTTCTGAGTTCGAGGCTAGCCTGGTCTACAGAGTGAGTTCTAGGACAGCCAGGGCTACACAGAGAAACCGTGTCTCGAAGAAACAAAAAACAAAAAACAAACAAACAAAAAAAGATTCCTGGTATTTGCAGCATAGAGGCAGCTGGAATGAAAGGGGACGGGCCCCAAGGGCTTCAAAGAAGTCTTCGTTCTTCCAGGACTGCTGTAAAAATACAAGCGCATATTTATGTATTCATACATGGCCGACCCTCAGAAATTTCATCAGGATTGTCAAAGCCAAGCTTTGTTTGAAATGCCTTTTATGTTGACATAACATGAGAGGTGATAAATTTTATAATTTGATTTTTTTAGTACCTGTAAATATATTTGTTTTTGCCATACCCCCACCCATTTTTGTCCTGAGGCAAGGCAGGTCCTGTGTCCTTATCCCGAACCCACTCTATACTTGTACTGAACTGCTGATGGCCACCAAAGGACTATGAACTGTGTCACTGGAGCACCCCCACTGCTGGGCTCAGGGACCTTTGTGCAGGAAATGGGAATCATGGTGCAGGCCCGAAGTAGCAGAGCTAGCTCATAGGCAGGAGGCAAGGTACAAAAAAACCCATCCAGCCTCACTTTAAAACTCACTGGAGGCTAGAGACGTAGCTCAGTTGTAGAATACTTGCTTAGCATGCTTGAGGTCCTAGGTTTGGACCCTAGTATTTCAAAGAGAAAAAAAAAAAGCTACTTCGATTAAAAATTGCTGGAAGTATATATGGTTTTTTTCAACCAACCAGATGATTTCTAGACACTAGATGCCTATGTGCCTGCATTTTTTTTATTTCTAGAGGCTTTTTTAAAAAAAACTTTTTATTTTTTATATACATGAGTACACTGTTGCTGTCTTCAGACACACTACAAGAAGCCATCCGATCCCATTACAGATGGTTGTGAGGCACCATGTGGGTGCTGGAAATTGAACTCAGGTCCTCTGGAAGAACAGTCAGTGCTCTTAACTGTTGAGTCATTTCTCCAGCCCCTCTAGAAGACTTTCACACTTGAAGAACTGACTGCCTTTGCATATCGCCTCTGAATTGCAGTGTAATCCCGCTTTGCTCTGAGATGGTGGTATTGACATTCCACTTGACAGCTGACATATGTGTTCTGATCCCCCTTCCAGTTCCCTGTATTTAGTCACCACTAGATAACTGAACAGTAGGCAGCCATGAAGCAGTATACCACAGCAGGACTCATCAGTGGCAGGCCCATTATATATTTATAGCCAGAAAGATAGTGGGGTCTGCCTTAGCTTCATCTACTGGATGCAGGAAATTGGACACCCAGACACTGGTGTTTGGCATCAGAGCAGTGAGACACATTGTTGTTTGCGGCTTGAGATAAAGGCCACATTTTTATGTGGCTTCAGCTCCAGTCCCCAGTGACCATTGATTTGATACCTTAGACCAGTTTCTCTAGGCAATGAAAGACCACCTGTCACAGAGGGTAATGGCAAGTTGGTGTCTGTTGGAGGGCAGAGCTCTGTGCTCACTGAGCTGGAGCCTCATCTTCTCAGATGCAGCCATTCTAATCATCTGTGCAGATTTGTGAGGCTTAAAAACAAAATGCACTTTCCATAGATTGTTATTTTCTGTCTACAACCCCCAATAAAACAGCTTTTCCACTGGGGAGGAGAAAAAAAAAGGTAGGCCCAAGCAAGGAAGCTTGAATCTCACTTAGAAGGGGAATAAAACCGAAGAGGCAGATGGAGAGAGGAACTGGGAGGGAGAAGGAATGGCAGGTTCAGGATCAGGTGTGGCCTAGACTTCATGAATTGAAAGCTGCAACTGACTGGGGTGAGGAGGTGGGGGGATTCTCTAGGATGAGAGAGACCTGGGATAAGGGAGGCACCCAACAATCATTGGGGGTGACCTTAGGTGTAAGAGCATTGGGGATATGGAACCTGAAGAGGCCATCTCCTGTAGCCAGGCAGGAACCCCAGTGGAGTGACAAGAACACCAACCCACCTACGAAACTTTCAAACCAAAAATTATCCTGTTTACAAGAAACAGGGGTAGGGTAGGGTGTGGAACAGAGACTGAGGAAATGGCCAACCAATAACAGGCCCAAGTTGAGGCCCATTCCACGGGCAAGCACCAATCCCTGACACTATTAATGATACTTTGTATGTTTGGAACAAGTTGTCCTCTGAGAGGCTCTGCCCAGCAGTCAGATGGACGCAGATACCCACAGTAAAACAATGGATGGAGCTTGGGGACTCTTATGGAAGAATAGGAGGATTTGGGGCCCCAAAGGGATAAGAATATCACAGGAAGAACAGAGTCAACTAATCTGGACCCTTGGGGTTTTCAGAGACTGAACCACCAACCAAAGAACATACTGGAGCTGGGACTATCCCAAAAGCTGTTGCCTGTCTATGGGATATGCTCTTCTAGCTGGGCCACCTTGTGTGGCCTCAGTGGGAGAAGTACCTAACCTTGCAGAGACTTAAAGTGCCAGGTGGGCACACCTGCTCAGAGGAGCAGAGGAACAGAGGGAAGGATTGTGGGAGGCGGTGACCAAGATAGGGTCAGTGAGTGGGGTGTAAAGTGAATAAGTAAAAAATAAGATTAAAAAAAATGTTTTTAGAAAAAAACAAACCCAAAGTATCTATTTCATGAAAAGCATCACCAAATGAAGCCTTTTTCAAGAAATGAGATTTATGAATCCAGTTATTTGCACACTTATTAGTTCTACTCCTCTGTACACAAACTAGCCCACACATCTCACCTTTGGAGGATACATACAGAATATACAAATAGTCTTTGGGTGACACTGATGCCCCTTATTTTTTAGACTAACTTTAAATCAGTACTGATTTGCTGAGAATCATTGCATTGACTTGAAGTGACTTTTAAGACAAGGAGGTACAATTCACACAGATGCTTGAAATTAATAATAAGAGATTCTGGTTTCTGTTTTGACATGAGAAGCCATTCAATATTTTTAGTCTCATACCAGAATTTCTAGAGTAAAGTATCTACAAAACACATGGGCAAATAGATATAAATTAACACTTGATTCAGAACCTTGTTTTATTTGTTTTCTTCATGCTACAATACAACCTTTCAGAGTAAAATACATAATGTCCATAGATTTCCTCAAACACAAGACTCAAAGCTGCAGTTCTAAACCTCTCTAAGGCAGCTGCAATATCCAAAAGAGCACAGCATAGTAACTGTGGCACTAAATCCCATTTGTACGTAAATCAAAAGAAAAGCAACCGAAAGAACCAAAAATCAGTGACGTCATTATTTGGGATGCACATTTCTAAACTTACTTCTTTCTCAACACCGGCAAGTTTTAAAAACTACTGAAGCCTGGACTCCACCCCAGGGCTCTTTTCCCCTCCTTGAAACTTCCCCAACAATTCTTACGTCAGCCAGAGTTGGAAATCATTGCTGTAAGAGTATCTAAGCAAAAACATGATTTAAAAAGCACAGTACAAGAAAATTGCAGACACGTGGGGAATAGATTTAGAAACCAAAGGACACAGTTTTTGAACAATTTTTACCTCTTTCAAGGCTCAAAGATTACCCATAGCACAATTTCCGCCATAATCCTATCAACTAAGGAAAGGTACTACTGCTAGGGGCAGTGGAGCCAATGGTAGAGTGTTTATTCATCATGCAAGAGACTGTTTCATCCATAGCTTACTAAAACAAAGACCTCAAAAAAGCAACCTGGACAGAACCTTGTCAATTATCACTAATCACCCATTGTTATACTCTTTGCCACTGAGGGAAGAGTGAGATTTTAGACATAAATAATAAAGACGTAGTCTCAGGGCACTGGAAGAGTAAGAACTCTGGTACTTGATTCCTAAGGTCCCATCCAGGAAATGAATAATAAAGATCCATCTGTGTTAAGGGTATGGGCATGCAATTTCTTAAGAGCGGTGTTCATTTGAGCCCATTGGTTGTCTTCCTTCAAATTTCAGACAACAGAATCACAAATAGAAGGACAAATAAAGGGGTAGGTCTTTATCTTTTACTAATTGCCCTTCACACTATGGAGCTACTCACAGATGAACCATGAGATCATTTCAATTTAGGTAAGTTCATGATACACGTGCTATACTAAAGGCTGGTTGCAGCAAGGTTTCACTTCAAACTTTCATTGATTGATAAATTAGACATGATTTTGGGAATGTTTTACTTTTGCTAAAATGTAGATTTGATCCAACGTATTATATAGTATACCACTCTTCACATTTACTTTTAGGCCCCATATTACAAGTAGGTTACAGCCCTAGCAATGGGCAAAGAAACACCTTGTGGTGGTATTGTTCGATATCAGGGGCAGAGGAGATGGCAGTCCTTTGTTCATCCTAGCTGATGGCCAAAACTCATCTTATGCCAAGGGCTTATAAAAATCAAATTAAATCAAGGCAGCGCAGCATGGGAAGAGAAATACAAGGTCTTGTAGACCTCCATGCCACCCATAGACCTGCCCTCCAGTACATGGCCATAGATACCTGCTTGTCACCATGACAGATGGGAGAGAAAAAAGGAATTGAAGGCTGTAGAGTGGAGAGAAGTAGCCTGTTATGAGTGGACATCCCTGCCATTGGGACCATGTTTGAGTCTGTGGCTCCACAGTGGCGGGTCAGTGTCCATGGTTCATTATTATCACCAGAGAATACTGGGATGTCTAGGCTATGCAGATTTGGCCCCACCCCTCATTGGATACAGCACTCTGGACAGCTGGCCCTGTCACTTGTCTGTTATGAGGCAGTGTGGATAGGATGCCCTCCCTCATTGCCACCTTCTAGGGAGAGCTGGCCTTAAGGGCATGAGCATCCCTGCACCTCACCTGGGCACACAGTGAAGCTGGCCCTGATGGTAAAGGCACACTAGGAGAGCTGGCCCAGCTCAGCTACTACCCTGGTCCAGATCCAGGGCTCTGAATTGACCTACCCCAAAATCACTATCATCTTCTAATGGTTGGGATCATGAAATGGCCAGCCCTGCTGTTCTAAAGTTGCAGGATCTCCACGATACAGCACAGCAACAGGGTAACTAGAGGGAGTCCTAACGAGGATCCAACACTGGTGTTGTCACAGAAGCTACAGCTTCCACGATGACTTGTTTTCTATGCTTTGTCTTGTTATTGTTGTTTGTGTGTTATTCATTTTGTGGGAGGTTGTGAGGGCAAAGGTCGGATATGAGGGGATGACTGGGATTAGGCTACATGATGTAAAACAAGGAATCAAAAAAAAAAAAAAAAAAAAAGTAGAGGTTACATTTTCATCACCAAAATATAAGATAAACTTATAGCTATTAGTAAGGTAATGAGCTATGAAATGAATTCTCTCTAGTATTGCTTTGAAAATATACCCCTAGGCTATTAAAAGAAATTCCGACTCCATCCCAAGGCATTGTTTAACTTGAAGTCTTCAGTCATCATCTACAGTCGGCTTAATGGTCACTCCTCTTCTTATCTGACCCCAACCAATTAAACTGCAAAATAAAAATAGAAGAAATTATGAGCTTCACCCCCACCACACTGGCATCACCACAGTACCATATGACCGTGCAGTACCCGTCTATCTTCTAAATTCACCTGCTTCACCATAAAGAAAGCTTACACCATTTTTTCGGGCTTTAAAAAGGAGATGGGAGCTGGAGAGATGGCTCAGCAGTTAAGAGTATTGTCTGCTCTTCCAGAGGTCATGAATTCAATTCCCAGCAACCACATGGTGGCTCACAACCATCTGTAATGGGATCCGATGCCCTCTTCTGATGTGTCAGTGACAGGATGCTGATATACATTAAATAAATCTTAATAAAAAAATACTTCTTTAAAAGGCAGATGGATGGATGCTGAATGGCATGACAAGAAAATCAAACAAAACCTCCTGTCATAAATATACTAGTGAGTTGGGTGTGGTAGTACACACCTATAAATTCAAGCATTTGGGAGAGAGGAAAATGAGGAGTTAGTTCATGGCTACATATTAAGTGTGTGGCTAGCCTAGGCAACAGGAAATCACATCTTAAAAAACAGAAACTTGCCAGTTGTGGTGGTGTATGCCAGTACCCAGGAAGTAGAGGAAGGCAGATCTCTGTGTTTAAGAACTGCCTAGTCTACAAAGTGAGACCTTGTATTAAAGAAAACAAATAAGACCTAAGTTATTTGGAGAGGTGGCTCAATGGTGAAGGGCACTTGCTGCTCTTGCAGAGGACCTGGGTTCAGCTCCTAGGACCCATATGGTAGCTCACAATCACACAGATTTATGAATTACAACACTGGGCAAGCATGTAGTACACATATATACATTCAGGAACACATTCATTCACATAAAATATATTTGTCTTTAGTGGTCTATCAAAAAACCAAAACAGAACAAAACAAAAAACCACCTACCCATTCAGACTGTTCAGATCCACTTAAGGAACCTTCAGATCACTCAAATTATATCTCTAACATGTCTTGTGTGCACGCACCTGTCTGTCTGTATATGTGGTTTTTTTTTTAAAAGGACTTTCACTATGTAGTTCTGGATGCCTGGAAGTTGCTTTGTAAACTAGGCTGGCCTGGAACTTGAGGTCCACCTGAGTATGCTTCCTATATGCTTGGATTAAAGGCCTGTGCCATTATACCAAGCTCAAATTTAAAAAAACAAAACAAACTGTAATTATCTATGTCTATCTTTGGAAAATGCTTTCTTTCCATTGACAGTGCCTCATCAGATCACAATGTCTTTAAATAACATCAGTTGGGAAAAGAAAGAACCACAGAAACACTAAGCAGACTGCTTTCCACAGCAGGACTTGGCTAGCAGTGGTATGACATCCTTTTAATCCCAGCACTCAGGAGGCAGAAGTGGATGGATGATTGGGAGTTTCGGGCAAGCTTAGTCTATACAGCTAGTTCCACACAGCAGCCAGAGCTACATAGAGAGACCCTGACTTTTTTTTGGGTGGAGGTGGTGGTAGAGATAACAAAAGGTCAGTGACTGCTACACCATACGGTGACAATTCAGATAAATGTTTTTAGCAAGAATGCAATGAGACTGTCACTTGCAAAGTATCAAAGAAAGATGGACAAATGAAATAGGTGGTGAGGAACACAGCCAAGGCACAGGGGAATAATTTTGAGGAAAATCCAGGCTGTGGAATAGTCTAAACCAACAGAAAAGATTAAACAGACCAAAACTGGTTTCCAGAAAGATCCCAAATACCCTCAAGCAGCAAGAAAATAATAGGAATTCTTTAGTGCAGCATTATGACAAGGTTTACACGATTCATTGTGATTGAGCCCTTAAGTATCAACAGATACAGCAAAGCAGGACTTTTTTGCTACAACTTTTTAAGTTAAAACGACAGTGTCATAGACCATGATGCATTGAGGAACGGTGAAGGAGTAGACCCAATTACTAATTTGGGAAAGAACCCAGAACCAGAAATCAAAGGTAAATATGTGCTTTCCAGCTAGTGCATAGACTTGTATTTCTAAAACTGAAGTAGAGAGGTACAAAACGAGCCTGGAGCATCTTGTGTTAGAGAATAAGCTTGTACCAAAAGAAACAACAAAATACAAAATGGATAAGAGAACACACAGGAACCAGCTTAAGGGTCACCATTGACAAACTCTTGGACAATTTGTACATCAAAATAAAAGACAGCAACAGAACAACAGATCATAGCCTAATGAATGAAACAGAACCCTGTGACTCTGTATGATCAAAGCGGGGAATCAATAATGGAAAGGAAAATGCCAAACCAATGATGTGGGCTGATGAAACTGGTAGGGGAGGGCGATGGAGGGCAGAATCAGAGTTTCAATCAACAAAGTTCAATTTAGGCAAAAATGATCAGTGAATGATAAATATAGGCAAGAGGGAGATCTGCATACACAGGGTCTCCCTGTCTCCCTAAACACACACACACTCACTCACTCTCTCTCTCTCTCTCTCTCTGTGTGTGTGTGTGTGTGTGTGTGTGTATACACACTCCTATGAATGTGTTTCTATGAGCTAGCCCAGGCTGCCTGCAAACTCAGTGCTGAAGATGACTTTGGAGTCCCAATCCGTGTATCCACCTCTCAAGTGCAAGGATTAGTCTGAACTAGGTTTATCTAGTCTCCTAGGGGTTTTTTTTGTTTGTTTGCTTGTTGTATGAATTTCAAGGGTAATTAGGAGTAACGATAGCAGGAAAGTTGGATGCCTTCACAACAGTGAGTCAGCAGAGAACAGCCAGTCATTACGTACCTCTGGCCATGATTCCCTGAGAAGACATGACTACCCATATAAGAATTCCAGGGGATTCAGCTCCGAGCACCCTCATTGGCTCACAATCACCTGAAACTCCAGGTCCACAAGATATGACAACTCAGTCCATGGGCACTGTAACTATGTGTACATATCCACACATGCATGCATATATGAAATTACCCCAAAGTACTCAAAAAAACTAATTTCTATAATCCTCAAATGTGTCAATGTCAAATAAACACAAAGGAAGGCTGAGGAAGAATTATTGGGTCAAGTGACAAAATTGGAGGCTGGACTATATACTTTAGTAGTTTATCAACGTTATGTGTTCTTTTTCTCCCTCTTTCCCATCACCTAAAAAAACTTCATCCATCTATTTCTTTTGCTTGTGTATGTGTGTGCATGTGCCAGGGTGCACATGTGGCAGTCAGAAGATGTAAGACAATAACTTTTGCGACCTGGTTCTGTCCTTCCACTATATAGGTCTGGTAAATAAATTTAAGACATGAGGCAAGGGCTTTAACCTGTTGAGCTACCTGACCAGATGCCATCACCACCCCCACCCTAGTTTTTTTATGTGAGTACACCGTTGTTCTCTTCAGACACACCAGAAGAGGACATCAGATTCCATTACGGATGGTTGTGAGCCACCATGTGGTTGCTGGGAATTGAAGTCAGGACCTCTGGAAAAGCAGTCAGTGCTCTTAACTACCAGTTCGCTTTTTTTTTGAGACAAGGTTTTACTGTTAGCCCAGGCTAGCCTTGAACAGAGAGATCCACCTACCTCTGCCTCCCCAGTACTGGAATTAAAGGTATGTGCCACCACCAGCCACTTCCTCTCTCACCCATTTTGAAACAGGATTTTAATACATAGCCCTGGTTGGCTGGAACTTACAACGTAGACAAGGCTGGCCTCGAACTCATGGAGATGCATCTGCCTCTGACTCCTAAGGGCCAGGATAATAGGCATGTGCTACCATGCCCAACTTTATTTTTTTTTCTTTTTTAACATTTTTAAAACATTTATTTTATTATGTTATAAATTGTTCTACCTGCATATATGCCTATACACCAGAAGAGGGCGCCAGATCCCATGGTGAGCCACCATAGTTGCTAGGAATTGAACTCAGGTCTTCTGAAAGAGGAGTCAGTACTCTCTCAAAAGCCACCTCTCCAGACTAGCCCCCTCACTCCTCCACCCCATCTCCACTTTTTATTTCATGTGTATGGGTGTTTTATACATACATATATATCTGTGTACCATGTGTCTGCCTGGTACCCACAATGGTCAGAAGAGAGGGTTGAATCCCTTGAAACTAGAGTTAGAGAGAGGTGAGCTGTCATGTGGGTGCTGGGAATCCAACTTCTCTGGAAGAGCAGCCATATCATCCGCTAAGCCATCTCCCTAGCTCTCACTGTTTCTTTTGAGATAGAATTTCAGTCTATAGTGCAGAATGGTATAAAACTTTGTAGCCCAGGCTGGCCTTGAACTCCCTATAATTCTCTTGGCTTCAATGTTCAATTTCTTGGTTATGAAAAAGAATGCCCTTGTTTTGTAGAGATATTGCTTAACTATTAGGACATCAAAAAGCATGACATACACAATCGAAAAATATGTGTGTGTGTATCTTTCTAGACAAGGGATATTTATAAGTTTTCTATATAATTCTTACAACGTCACTGTTAAGTATATATAATTTATTTCCTTATGTGCATTTAGTGTTCAGCCTACATGTATGTCTAGTGAGGGAGTCGGATCCACTCACAGTTGTGAGCTGCTGTGTGGGTACATGGAATTGAACCCTAGGTCCTCTGGAAGAGCAACCAATGCTCTTAACCAATGAGCCATCTCTCCAGCTCCCACTGTTAAGTACAAAATTAACTAAAAATAAAAAAAAGTTTATGGTGGTCAGGTATGCCTTTAATGTCAGCATTCAGAAGACAGAAGGAGGCAGATCTCTATGAATTTGAGTCTAGCCAGGGCTACGGTGATTCCCCCCCACCCCCCCAAGAAACAAAGTTGGGCAGACCTGGGAGGAAAGGGGCCGGGGAGAATTGAGTATGATCAAAATACATGTTTTTTTTTTTTTTTTTAAATTGTATACATTTGACTGTCCTACAACTTGCTCTGTATCCTGGGCTGGCCTCAAACTCAGAGGTCTACCTGCCTCTGCTTTCTGAGTGCTGGAATCAAAGGTGTGCACCGCTGTTGCCCAGCAGGTCAAAATAAAAATAAAATAAAGTCCAAGATTGATAAAGATTGCTTAGCAGACAAAGGCACTTATCACCAGGCCTGACTTCCCAGAGTTTGATCCCCAGAACCCACATGGTGGAACAAGAAGTTGTTCTCTGACCTCCACATGCATACTGTGGCATGTGTACACACCTATACACACATACACAAATAATAAACAATGTTTAAAAAGGATGTTGGCTGCCAAGTTGGATGACCGGAATTCAATCTCTGGAACTCACATGGCAGCAAAACCAACTCTATAAGTTGCTATGACTCTCTGACACACTCTCTGTCTCTTTCTCACACACACACACCACACACACACACACACCACACACACTAAATAAACGAAGGGGGAAAAAGTCAGATGATGGAGATGATGGAAATATTGAAACTAAGTCACTGTTTTTATTTTTTGTATAGGTTATACCTAAAACAAAAAAAGGAAGCCAATTGAAGTATTTGTACTAATAGAAAGAAAAACAAATCAAGGCTATAAAAAAGCTTTAAGGACCAAACAAACAAAAGATGAGAGCTAAAGTCACACTGCTGTGTTCAAGGGGAAGTGTGTCCATACATATACCAACAAGAACTTAAGCTCTTTAATAGACAGTGGCAAAGGTGAACAAACTTACCGCCAATGTTTCTCAACTCTTCTGCTAAGGGCAATTTTTTCTCCTACTTCTGTGCACACAGGATTGGTCAAAACAATCTTGCCCAAATCAGCCTTGACAGCACTAACTCTTCCCCCTGTTGACAGGGATCCTATGTTGACCATAAGCACTTCATTCTTAGACAGCTTTTGGACCTAGGAGAATAAAGTGGAAAAAGAGGAACAACACATAAGAAAGTGTTTTCTGAAGAGTGTGGTGGCACACAGTTTTAGCCAGGTACTCAGGAGGCAGAGGCAGACTGATCTCTGTGAGTTTGAGACCAGCCTGATTAACATAGTAAGTTCTAGGACAGCCAGGGTTATATTGAGAGACTCTGCCTCAAAAAGCCAAACAAATAGTTTCTGTTTTGGTGGGGATTTAAAAAACAACAAAAACCAAACACCTAAAATGGATTGCCATAGGTGTTGATTCTCTCCCCTCACCATAGAGGGTTTTTCTGTGTAGTCCTGGCAGTCTTTGAACTCAAGAGATCTGCCCCTTCCTCCCCAATGCTGGGATTAAAGGCGTGTACTGCCACTTCTGGCTCTTCTTAATTTTTACTTTTTATTTTGTTTTTCGAGACAGGGTTTCTCTGTGTAGCCCTGGCTGTCCTGGAACTCACTCTGTAGACCAGGCTGGCCTCGAACTCAGAAATCTGCCTGCCTCTGCCTCTCAAGTGCTGAGATTAAAGGTGTGCGCCACCACTGCCCAGCTAATTTTTTATTTTTAATTTTAAAATTTATCTATATTTCATGTGTGAGTGTTCTGCATGTATACCTGTATGTCAGAAGAGGACATCAGATCACATTACAGATGGTCGTGAGCCACCATGTGGTTGCTGGGAATTGAACTCAGGACCTCAGTCAGTGCTCTTAACCTCCAGTCATCTCTCCAGCCCTGTTCTTGATTTGTTTTTTTAAAGGAAGTCGTACTTACACATTTACATTATAAAAGAGCAAAACTGAGTCTAGTACTGCTGCTGGTCCCTTTCTGAAACATGAGTTATACAAAGCACATACCTTTGCTGCTTTCTTGTCTCCTTCAGTACGTACACCCAGAAGACGTCTAAGCAGGAAATAGGAAATTTCCAGTTCTGTGAATATTTCAGGTAAAGCTCCAACTGCACCAAGCACTTGTCCCACCATTCTGTCAGCTCTGCACAAAGTGGGATCGATCTTTGTTCCAACTCCTAATATAAAGTAAAATGCATATAGCCTTATTATGTAAAACACTCTTGGAATGATTTACACCAAAGTCTAGTTAAGAACTGACACCCTTTCACAGATACCTCCATTTTCATACATATATGTTAAGCATGACAAAATACTTGTTCTATTTTAACTTCTTTTTGGTTTTTTAAGACATAGTTCCTCTGTAGAGTAGGCTAACCTCACAGTCAGAGATCCGCCTGCCTCTGCCTCCTGAATGCGGGGATTAAAGGCGAACGCCACCACTGTCCAGCATTCTTTTTCAGACCGGCTCCTAACATGTGAGGCTGGCCGCCAACTTAGAGAGCTATCCGAGTTTGCCTGGGATTTAAAGGCCATCACATCTTTCACTTAAATTTAAATTTTCAGTGAAAATAAGAACAAGCCTTTTTAAAAGGAACTTACTCTCCCTTAATTTTTTAAGGTCCCACCCCTTGTTGCCGTCCCCCCTCCCATGTTTGGATGCATCCAAGCACTATGTGCATGTAGTACCCACAGAAACCAGAAGAGGGCAACAGACACCATGCAAAGAGTTACAGACTTATGAGCTGTTTAAAGTACTAGAAACTGGGTCCTCTGGAAGAGCTTTTAAACATGGAGCCATCTCTTTAGGCCTGTAGTTTTTATATTTAAGCTATGTGTATATGTATATATCTGTGTGTGGACCTCTGTAGGTTAAGTGTGGCACCAGAAGAGCTCTTGAGGAGCTTGCCAGGTGGTTGAGAAATGCTCATAAATTCAGGCCTCTACAAAAGCAGTGACATTTCTAACCACTGAGACACATCTCTGGTCATTATAGTAAATTTTTAATTACATGACAGAAAAGAAAAATGAATTGTACACATTTTCTTTAGTCCAAAGGTACATTTTGAATCTTGCCTTTTTCTCAGCAATGGCAAAGTAATTTTAAGAAACTAAAAAAACCCTTAAGTCATTTTAGTAATTCCCACCTGGTAGAAGTGGAGTGAGTTCAAAGACAGCCTGGGTAACCTTGTGAGATCCTTTCTCAAAAGGAAAGAGTGAGGCTGGAGAGACTGCTCAGTGATTAAGAGCACTGGCTACTTTTCCAGAGGATTCAGGTTCAATTTCCAGCACCCACAGGACAGCTCGCAATTGTCTGTAACTTTAGTCTCGGGGTTCAATGCCTTCTTCTGATCTTTGTGGGCGCGCGCGCGCACACACACACACGTGCACACACACAACACACACGCACTCTACTCACATACATAAAAATAAATAGTAATCTAATTTAAAAAAAAAAAAAAAAAAGACAAAGGAGGCTAAGGCTATATATTAGTGGTAAAGTACCTGCTTGGCATGTTCTAGACTTTAGGTCCAAACACCTGTACTTCAAAACAATAGCCAGAAATAATTATTGCTAATAAGTATCTTCTACCAAAATACACTTTAAAAATACTGTTCATTATTAATGTGGATGCTTGTTTGAGTGAGCAAGCACCTTTACCTGAGTCATACTGCCAGCTCCAAATGTGTTCTGTTTAATATTTCAAGATGTACCAACAAGGCCAAGTGTGGTGGTATACACCAGTAAGTCTACCACTTGGTAAGCTGATCCAAGAGGGTTGCCTTGAGTACCAACCTAGCCAAAATTACACGGCAAGAGTCTATGTCAAAAATTAAAATGGCCTGAAGAGATGGCTCAGGGGTTAAGAGCACTGACTGTTCTTCCAGCAACCATATGGTGGCTCATAACCATCTGTAATGGGATCTGATGTTCTCTTCGGGTGTGTCTGAAGACAGCTACAGTGTTTATTTATATACATAAAATAAGTAAATACTTCTTTAAAAAATTAAAACAGAATGTGGTAGGACATACCTTTCATATCAGCACTTGGGAGGAAGAGGAAGGTAGATCTTTGTGAGTCTGAGGCCAACCAAGACTATGGAGAGAGACTGTCTCAAAACAAACAAACAAACACGATCCCACACACACAACGAAAACAACCAAAGGGAGGTAGAGAGATGTCTCAGTAATTAAGAGCACTTGCTGCTCTTGCAGAGAAGCTTGGGTTTGGCTCCTAGAACTCACAAGGCAACATACCACCTTTGAAACTCTAGTTTCAGGCTGGTCTGATGCCCTCTTTGGCATTCCTGGGCATTGGTACACATGCTGTACATACAGACATATGCAAATAAACTCATACACATAAAAATAAAGAAGTTTGTAAAAACAAAACAAACCTTACAATCTATCTTTCCTATGAAATGTACCACAGATCTCTATAAACTAAAAGAGAGTAAAGTCCTTACCAATGAGACCACCTGGGGCAGCATACTGAAGATCATTATGTTCGGCAAAAAGTGACACAATTTTGGAAAAGATTGGTTTACACATGAGTTTTCCTTCACTGTCTTTGGAGACAATACCAGGTCTGACTTCTATCTCCTGGCCTACCTGTAAACACATAATTGGTAAGAATTATAGAACCATACATTTATTATTTGCCTACCAATGTTATAACAGGGAAACTAAACTGTAACCAAACTAAAAAGACAATCTTTTCTCTAATTTCCAGATTAGTACTTTTATTTACTTATTATTTTCATGGTCTGTAACTTACTAGGTAGAAGAGGCTGGCCTTGAATTCAGATACAGCCTGTTTCTGCCTCCCAGCCGTGCACTACCATGCCAGCTTAAAATTACTTTAAAAACAAATAAGTAAACAAACAAAAAGCCACACACACACACACACACACATATATATATGGTTTTCGAGACAGGTATCCTAGAAGGCACTCTGCAGAACAGGCTGGCCTTGAACTCAGAGATCAGCCTGCTTCTTCCTCTGAATTTAAAGGTATGCACTACTATGCTCAGCTATTTTTTTTTTTTTTTAAAGGAAAAACCTGGCATGGAGGAGATGGATGTCTTTCCAGTTAAAGAGCACTTGCTGCTTTCGCAGAAGACCAGAGTTCAGTTCTCAGCACCCACATGGCAGCTCACAACCACGTCTAAGTTCCAGGGCATTCAATAACCCTCTTCTGGCCTCCTTAGAAAGATGGAGACAAGCATCCATATCTATGAAATAAACAAATCTAAAAGAAAAATTTAAAATCAGTCCCACTCAAGTGTTGTAAATTATAAATAAACCCGTTGTCACATAAAATGTCCCATATTCATTAGAAAACTATAGAGATCAGACATCTTCCAAAGACAAAACTAAAACCATAATCAATACCAGACACCACAAAAAAGCCATTTTTCACTGGGCATAGTGGTGCACGCCTTTAGTCCCAGCACTTGGAAGGCAGAGGCAAGGGGATCTCTGAGTTTGAGTTCAGCCTGTTTAAGATTAGGGTGGTCTGATGAGCTGGCCCAGAGGATAAAGGTGCTTATCTTACCATCAAGCCTGATAACCTGAGTTCAATCCCAAAGACATATTGGAGTCAAGCCCTGAAAATTTGTCTTACCTATGCACTGGAGCACTTATATGCATAAACACACAATAAAACAAATATACAGAGTAACAAGTCAAATTCGATTTACCTTCAATACTCCTTTTAGAATACTACCACCAGCTACACCCCCCTTAAGGTCATCGACTTCACAGCCAGGTTTGTTGACATCAAATGACCTGATAACTAAAAGAAAAATTTAAAACAAATTAAAGCCATTTCTATGTATTTTAATTTTAGCTTTAGAAGACACATTCTTTTCCATATCAACTTTTCTAAAAACAATCTAATGATAATGCTTTAATGTCTGCTGAAGTATTACCTGTAATAGGAAAAAAAACCAAAGAAATAGCTTGACAGTTCATTAAGATGGTTTATTTTAGTATGTCAATACTATAAAGGTGTCTCTACCATGGAATATCATACATCTGTTTGAAACTAATGTTAAAATTACATGTAACAATCTGGGATGGGTTTCATATACTGTTAAGAAAAAAATAGTAGCTGGGTGGGAGGAAGAGAAGAAGGCAGCAAAGACAATCACCATGACCCTGGAGAGACAGAAGGAACAGATTTACATCTGTGCGGAGGGGTGGGGTGTGGTATCATCTGAAATGTAGGAGTAAAGGGAAAGTGGCCCCCCGAAGGGATGCCCAGAAGTATGTTGGGCAGCAAAGACCAATGGGCTTCACAGAATGGTAACAGGGCAGCAAAGTTCAAAATAGATTTAGAAGGTGTTGAGTCAGCAGTACCAGAAGGAAGAACATGCCAGCCTTGTGAAAGCTAGTAAGGCATGTTAAAATAAGCTTGTGTGTGTGTGTGTGTGTGTGTGTGTGTGTGTGTGTGTGTGTCTTTCACTCGCAGGTCCAAAGATACATAGATAGTTCCTGGGTGGGCAGAAAAACTCACTGCTACAGATACATGGCTTGCCCTTCACATCTAAGGGTTCTGTCCAGCCAAGGAGAAAACAACTTATGTAACGAGCACAAAAGTCTTCTCCCACCCCCCTTTTTGGTGAGAGCCATTATCCCCTATGCATCCTCATTATTTACATAGCATTTACAATAAATTAGCTATTATTACTTAAGGCACACAGGAGGGGACTGGATGTACATCAGTGGCACTGCCCCGCCTGGCAGTCATCAATGAAGTATACAGGAGACTGTACTTGGGTACATGCAGTACACCATTTTATTCACCTTTTTTTTTGGAGAGAGAGGTTCTCACTATGTAGCCTTGACTGACTTGAACTTACCCTGTAGACGAGGCTAGCCTTGAATTCACAGAGATCCACTTGTCTCTGCCTCCCAAGTGCTTGGGATTACAGGTGTTTGCTACCATGCTTGGTATTTTATATATAGAATTTTTGCATTTTATGGTTTCTACAGTACAAATTTACTTTTAAAATAAAACAATTCTAAGACTATATTACTTATTCTTGTATCACCTAAGAGAACATTTCCCAACAATCACACAAACAGCTCTAAATGAAGACCTGGAAAGGCCTTTGAAAAGGCTCCTACATCTTTGAGCAGCAACCACAGCTCAGTGAAATCAAGCCTATTAGTTTTTCAGCAATGGGACAATGACATCATTTGTATTGAAACTATAACATCTCACAGTGTGTAATTCCCTAAAAAATATTGTGTTACTCCATGTTGGTCGCCTAAAATACCATATACTCAGCACAAAGGGTTTCTTTTGTACTCAGGGCTCTGTCAACCAGCAGTATAATCTCAAGACATTATTTCAAATAGGTTTTATGGATTTATCACCACCTCTGCAGAAAGAAAAAATACTAATAAAAAACACAGAAGAGTCCAGTTAAATGTGACTCCTGTTACTCACCAATGAGACGAGGCTCTGAAGTGAAGTCTCTTGGGGGCACTGGTATTTTCTTCACTATGTACTCACAGACGACTTCAATATTGTACTTCAGCTGAGCAGAAATTGGAATAATTGGCGCCCCTTCTGCTACTGTTCCTACACACCAAAAAGATCAAAATCCTTGAGTTTTACAAAACTTGGTCTAAACAGCTGTTAGATAAAGTAATTAGAGCTAATAGAGGCCTAAACATTTCCTCACAAATGCCAGTCAACAAGTAGAAAGTGGTCTATAAAGAAAGATTACATTACTCTATCTTAACTTCCAAAATAAATTATTTTTCCTATAAGGGGAAAACTGCTAAAATTACTTCAATGGGACTATTTAACAAAGGCAAAATGCTGTGTGTTTAAAGGAATAAAACATGAACACTCCTGGGAAAGAGCACTTTACCAGCTAAAAGATTTCTAACATGTAATTAACCTTCCCATAAATTTCAAGAGAAAATTACAGACTCTGATAATCAAAGACTGGCTGACATATATATTTTTTTCATCAAGCCAATTGGTCAAAGAAACAGCTCAAAAATAAATAGATTTTAATGAAAGTGGATTATTCTTTTTCATATTAGAACTGGGTTCCAACAAGAAAAGGCTAAAAAAATAATCAAATGTCAACAGTAACATGCATCATGTCCTCTTTGAAAGTGGAACTCGCAATGCTACTACAGAAAGGAACTCTGTGAAGATCATTCTTTTGTTCTTTTGAGACAGGGTCTCTTTATATAGTCCTTGCTGGCCTGGAACTAGCTATACACACCAAAAAGCTGGCCTTGAAGTCAGAGGTCTGCCTTCCCATGCCTGTATGATGCTGGGATTAAAGGTATGTGCCACGAGGCCCAGTAGAAAGATTGCTTTTAAATTTTTTTATTCATTTTACTAAGAATTTTTTTCCTGGGAGGCAGTGATGTGAACTTCCCTGTATATCCCAGGCAAGCACTCTACCATTAACATATACACTAAGCCCTTGGGTTTTAAAACATTTAATCTGATAGCATTTCCAAAATATACCTTCAGCTTTAACTTTGTACATTAAATTCAGAAATACTAGTTACAGTCTTAACAGGACCCCAGCAAGTAATGAGTAGAAAAAGCAGCACTTATGATACCTACATTTACTTTGTTTTAGATGAGGTACATTATCTCTCAAAGTGATGCTTTGATCCATTAGCTATTATAGCTTCTTACCTTGCACAAATGCGAGAATTTGCTCATATTGCTCCTTAGCCTGACTTTCTTTTACCAGATCAATTTTATTCTGTAAGATCAAAATATGCTTGAGTTTCATGATTTCTATGGCAGCCAGGTGTTCGGAAGTCTGGGGCTGAGGGCATGATTCATTACCAGCTAGTTGACAAAGAATAAAAAACATGCATAAGAATGACTAGAAATATCCAGACCATTCAATTTTAAAACCAGAAGGCAGACTGTTAGTTGTGAGGGGCTGGACAGAGTGTAATTGGGTAGTGACTACTTAACAGTCAGGGTGTTCACTTTTGTGGTGATGAAATTTAAATGTACTATCTCACGGAGTTCTACCCTTTATGTGATAAAATGGTAAGTTATACTTATGCACATATTCTACGGTCAACTCTGCTTTACCTCGTATCTTCATTCACTGTAGCTTCACAGTCCTCCTAAGCAAGAAGCTTCTGATGAACAAGAGTGTCTTCAAGAGCTTTTAGGACTATAGCTCAATCTAGTCTATGAATGCTCTGTTGCAGCCAAGCTCTTTTGAGGAGGCTTAACCTCAAGGCTACTCCTTAAAATGTGTGCCGTGAAGACAAGCAACAGTACACCACAATGGGCAAATTTTGCTCAGCATGCTAACAACTACCCTCCTCAGTCTGTTCATGTGTCCTGTACAATATCCTCTTGTATACCTAAAAATACATTTATACCTCTCAAATCTCTTAACAGCACACATAAGGAAACACAGCATTAACTCTGAAAACTCGCATGTTTACTAGACCATGGCAATTACTATAAATAAATCATACATATGCTTTAACATAAATTCTAAATGGAAATAAGATGTGAAACCACACCATATTCCTTTTAGGATACTATAAGACTTCTCAGAATCCATAAAGTCCAGGACTCTTTTGCTTAGTATTTTGTTTGTGGTATGTTAGGAGGAAATGGCATCCTGCATGTACTATTTCTAGTTATGCCTCTCTTAGCTAATGGACATGGCCTCCCAAGGTTTTAGTTCTTCCTGAAATAGTCCACTCAAGATTCATTCTCCATTCTGATGATTTTACCTATCAACAGAAGAGCTGCGTCCATCACTGCTGCACCGTTCAGCATCGTAGCCATCAAAATATCATGGCCAGGACAGTCAACAAAGGAAACATGCCTAACGATAGAGAGATAGCAATCAGTCTTAAGATCAATCAAAACCATTAGCAAACTACAGATTTCTTAACATCAAATCACATGGGAGCTAGTTCTCAATGTTATAAAATGGTTTTAAAACTTGGTGTTTAAAGACTTTGGGTCTGATTCTTCTGGCTTCTACAGGTACTGGTATATAGGTAAGTACAACCAGACAAACACACACATATAATTAAGAATAATAAATATGAAAAAAGAGAGTGAGGACTTTCATTTGAAAAAACACTTTGTCCAAATTACCACTACCCCTGAAAAACTAGAATTGTGTACCTAAAGTGAGAGGCAGCATGACTTTAAAATTATGGCACTCAGAGTCATGACTTTGTAAGAATTTGCTTTTTGGGACTTATTTTAATCTTTCAGAAGACAGAAGAGGGCATCAGATCCCCTGGAGCTGGAGTTACCAGCAGTTACGTCTGTCAAAAAACTGAACTCCAGTTCTCTGAATAAGAATAAATGTTCTTGGCTACAGAGCCAACTCTCCAGCCCTAGAGTCACAATTTTAAAAAGAACAAAAATGTATACTCACACTGCCATGATCTAAAACCGAGATCAAGGATCAGAAAACTATGGGCCTCAGATTTGGCCCACCACAGACTCATACATGAAGATACAATTTATGTGTGCTTTTGTAATAGAAGAGCAGAGATAAGTACTTACAACAGAGACTGTAAGGCCCACAAAGCAGAAAACATTTTGCACGTTACAAAAGAAGAATCTTTGACCAGAAGTGTCTCTGACTACTGCTAGGACCAGAGTGAGATAAGAGAGATACCTCAGGTGCACATTTTAAGGGGATGCCTAAACAGTAAAAACAGACCCTAGGGGGAAAAAAAAAGCTGGGCGGTGGTGGCGAACGCCTTTAATCCCAGCAGGCGGATTTCTGAGTTTGAGGCCAGCCTGGTCTACAGAGTGAGTTCCAGGACAGCCCAGGCTATAAAGAGAAACCCTGTCTCGAAAAACCAAAACCAAAACAAACCAAAACAACAAAAAAACAGACCTTGGAATATAAATCAGTGGTAAAGCATTTGCCGGCTAACATAGTGGGCCTTTGATGCAAGCCTGGTGCTAAAGAGAAAAGTTAAATTCAATACTTGGATAAAGAAAACCAGACCTCATAATGCCAAAATCTGTAATGATAAAAAACGTTTTAAATAGAAAAAAGATTATTAACAATAGCTTGCCCAAAAGGCATAGTGGTGAATATCTTTAATCTCAGCACTCAGTAGGCAGAGGCAAACAGATTTCCGAGTTCTAGGACAGCCTGGTCTACAGAGAAGTTCCAGGACAGCCAGGCCTATACAGAGTAAACCCTGTCTATAAAAACCAAACCACACCAAACAAACAAATTTAGGTGGTCTTTGTTACTGTGTCTGCTCTTTCTTCTATCCATTTCACCCCAACACTAGATGAGAGAAAAAAGATAGAAGGGAGAGAGAAAAGATCATTGGATAAAAGTCAGGGGTCAGAAAGAGGGTGATGTTATTGTTAAGACTATTTCCTGCTTATTTGGGGGTGTCCAGTTCCTTGGGGTAAGTTTGTTCTGCGACATTGGGATACCTAATGTCTTCTTGTTATTTCTTGTGTATGGAACTGTGACCAACAACAAACAATCGTAGCCTCTCAGGGCACAGCATTCATATACCCTCTGAAGAGTTGCCAGGATTTCAAACGTCAACTGCAGAAACTATCTGTGCCTGGTAAAATCAAGCCTATGGTAGAGCAGGGAGCAAATCAGTCACCTGCTGTGGACAATCTGAAGAAGCCCCATATCCTATACCTGGGACTAAAATGAAAACATATTCTTATAATATTTCTATGTTTGTTTGTTTTTTTTTTTTAAAAACCAAAACTCTAAAATTGTCACTACAAACAAGCATAACAAGTCACACAGAAGCCAAGAAAATATCAGAAACATGGTTGGCCTTTAAAGTTCTGATACTGGTAACTTTTTTGAAAGACTATCCCCACACCCTGGAGTGTTTGTTTTTCTGAGCACTTCCTCTTCAACTAAGTGTTTAACATGCATACTAAAATACCTTCAATAAAACCCCAACCCAACTTTGTAGGGGAAAACAGTGAGCCAGGTATGGTGGTATAAGCCTTTAATCACAGCACTGGGAAGGAGACAAAGGCAGGTGGGTCTCTCTGAGTTCCAGGCTAGCCAGGGCTACATACCGAGATCCTACCTAAATAAAACAGAATTCTACTATCCTATTCATTACAATTTTCTGAATTAATTTTAAAAATTGCACTAAAGTGGGGCTGGAGAGATGGCTCAGCGGTTAAGAGCATTGGCTGTTCTTCTACAGGACCTGGGTTTAATTCCTGGCACCCACGTGGCAGCTCACAACTGTCTGTAACTCCAGTTAGGGATCCAGCACCCTTATACAAACATACATGCAGGCAAAACAGCACTGCTCATAAAAATTGAATGAATTTAAAAAATAATTGTATTAAAGTATCTTGATTATTGAGATTTATTGGCTTCCCCTTCTTCCCTAAATTATGGGCCTGAGATGAATATCTCACTCTGTCCTCGATCTAAAATGGTCTTATGAGTTTACAATCGCAAAGATGTTAGTAACTAAGTATCAGCACCCTCTGGTAAAGAACCAACATGTGAAATCATATTCAGAAAATTATTTAGAAACAAGCCCATTTGTTTTAAAGAAGCAATTTTAAAAATAGATTTATCAGCCAGGTAGTTGTGACATATGCCTTTAATCCTGGCACTTGGGAGGCTTTCGAAATCCAAGGCTAACCTGGTCTATAGTGTAAGTAAGTTCCAGAACAGGCAGAGCTACACAGAGAAACCCTGTCTTGAAAAAAAAATCACAAAAGGAACAAAAGAGGGGAGGGAGGAGGCTTTATTCTTATCTAACAAACAGGAATGGCACTGTTAAATACAATGAGTTGCATTTTCTCTCCCTTCCTTTCTTGCTCATGCAATGCTTGCATTTAAAAAAAAAGGTTTGTAAAAGATTTATTTT
Source organism: Grammomys surdaster (assembly GCF_004785775.1). Lineage (NCBI taxonomy): Eukaryota > Metazoa > Chordata > Mammalia > Rodentia > Muridae > Grammomys > Grammomys surdaster. The sequence goes on along the minus strand of NW_021604776.1, from coordinate 473,071 downwards.
TATTTTCTCAAATAAGTGTTTCATATCTAGTGCCCCCAAAGGTAGATCTCCTGGAACAGGAGTTACAAATAGCTGTGAGCCACCAAGTGGATACTGGGAATCAAATCTGGGCTTTGCAATTTTTCGGTTTGTAGAACTTTTAAAATTAATTTAAAAATACCTTACCTTTCAATTATTATCATTATATAAAATAAAAACATGAAATAACAGAAAATTGATGAAACCATTCATCAACTGAATTTGGCGTTCAGTTTCTTTTTGGTTTTTGAGACAGGGTTTCTGTGTAGCCCTGGCTGTCCTGGAACTCACTCTGTAGACCAGGCTAGCCTCAAACTCAGAAATCTGCCTGCCTGTGCCTCCCAAGTGCTGGGATTAAAGGCGTGAGCCACCACTGCCCGGCAAGTGTTTAGTATTTTAAGTACTTCAAAAAGCACAAAGCACAAAACAGTGGTTTAAGCATAAAAGTTACCTGACTAATTTGAAGTTCCCTTTGGTCCCTGGAATGTCTGTAGGAAACTCGTCTGGTGTACTACTCCCACATGATCTATAACATTCTGGTCTGGGACAACTTGGGTCATCAAGTTTATAAATCTATAAGAAAAAAAGAAACAACTAGATTTGATTTGTTACTTATGCAAAAATTAAAGTTAAATGGTTTGTTTCATTGTACATGGATCACCTTAGCATTAGCATATCCAAGCTTTATGGTAATGTTTCTTTCTAGCTCATTTTTGAATCTGACAGTGTGAACTCCAGAAATAGCCTTCACCACAGTTGACTTCCCATGAGCTACATGACCAATTGTACCTATTAACAAAAGACAACAAAATTAACTCATGCATTCAAGTACACCAAATATGTTTTCAAAGAGTGTTGAGTCAAAAAACTTAAAACTCTTAACCATAAACATCAATGTAAATCCCACAGTGATAGGGCTAACAACATGCTCTGCAGCTGTCTTTGGCTACTTTGTGGATTCTTCTCTCTCCTTTCTCCACCCTTCTAACCACCTCCGAGTAGATCACAGAATAAAACTGGGGTTGGAAAAGGGTCATTATTGTTAGACTACTTCCTGCTAATTAAGGGCATCGAGGTCCAAGTTCCTTGGGGCAAGTTTGATCTTGTCAGATATCCAATTTCTTCTTTGTACCCAACTACTAACCCAGACTCTCAGGGCCCTATCATTTATATACCCCCCTAAAAAGTCCCCAGGATTTCAAATGTCACACATAGAAACTATCTGCCGCTAGCAAAAGTCACACCTCTGCTAAAGCTTCTGTGGATGATCTGAAGCAGCCTCCATATCCCACACCTGGGATTAAAATGAAAAACACATTCTTAAAATATTTCTGTGATTTTTTTAAAAAAAGAAAATAAATCTCTAAACTGTCATTAAAATGGCTCAACAGGTAAAAGCACTTGTCACAAATACCGTTGGACCAGATTTCAATACCCAGAACCTATAGTAAAGGGGGAGAACTAATTCTGGAAAGTTGTCCTGATTTCCACACATTATAAATCTTCTCAGACCAGTTTTAGCAGAGTATATACTTGGGAAGTTGGGAAGAAGAAGCAGGATTTGAGGCCAGCCTGGACAATGTAGGGAGATATCATAAAACTTAAGATATTTTTAAATGTTCACTTGAAATGTTGTTACCCTGATTGAAAAATTATTTAGATTCATTTTATATACTCTTCTACTATTTCAAAAAAAAGAAAACCCCAAAACCCTAAAATCACCCCCTTAAACAAAACAAAACCACCAAAGATTCAATCACACACCCAGTTAATATGACAAACTCTGATACAACACAAAAAGGAACACACTCATAATCCTAGTATTCAGAAGTCTGTCTGAGTCAAGAGGATTGCCTTGAGTTAAAAGTCAGCCCAGACTACATAGTGAATGCCAAGCTAGGCAGTCTACATAGAATAGCTAGCCAGAATACATAGCAAGCCTGTCTCACCTCCTCTCCAAACCCAACAACAAAACCCCAGCCATACTATATTTTATACTCAAGCAATATACCTCAACAGTTCTAGGTGCCAATTAAGGAGGAAAGAATTTGACTTAATTATAGTTTATATATCAAATAAAGCCTTCTATAAACTGCCCTACATGGCAAGAAAATGCATTTTCACCTCCTAATTCACTACTGTATGATTACATACTGCCTTGTACTATTAAACTTTTCTTTCATACATATATCTAAAAAAAAAATAGTAATATTTTGTTCACAAGTGCTCCACACATTCATTTACACACTGACCTGCCCTGGATAATTTCCAAATAAATGTCTACATTATTCAATGAATTATACAAAAAGGGGAGGTTAAAATTACTTGTAAGTCAGTCTTCAAACTATCTTACCAATATTAATTGTAGCTTGTCTGCTGATAACTTCGTGTGAAAGTGGTGTCAACTTGGTAACATCCTGCAATTAAATATACTGTGAAATATAATCAATACAAGCCACAAGTTTTCCCTTGACTTTATATTCCTCAGGTACAACTTTTATGCCTCATATAAACAGCTCTCTTCTCCTGCTAATGTGTCTTTTCCCCTTAACATGCTGTTAAGACTGGGAAGATTATAAGTCTGCCATTGTCACACAAGACAAGTCCACTCACTAAGAGAGGTCTGGAGACGAAAGGCCACCTAATCCTGGAGTCATAGCAAGTCCTCAAATGTCCAACACAGAGAACAGTGTAGTCTGGTTTCCAATCCTTTACAGACTTAAACCTTAATGACTTTTTAACAATCTCGTTAGTCTCATACTGGCCCCCAACTAGATTTCGTAGCCAAGAATGTCCTTTATCTTCTAATCTTCCTATTTTCATCTCCTAAGTGCTAAGATTACAGGCATGTGCCTCTCCGGATGGAACTCAAAACTGCGTGGATGCTAAACATACACTCTACGCTATATTAATAATCCGGATGGAACTCACAACTGCGTGGATGCTAAACATACACTCTACGCTATATTAATAATCATCTACATATCTATTATGAAAGCTTAACTCCAGGAATTCCAAGTCTCACAATCGTTCACCAGTTTGAGGACTAGACAAGGTACTGGCGGTGGAGCTGGCATGCACACCTTGGACTCTAAGACTTTAGAGGCTCCAGCTCTAGGATATCTCCTTTACCCCATGCTCCAGCCACCCAGGGAACTGCCTCGTCTCCAGGCCCTTCGATAATCCACCCCCACCCCCCAAGCTCAGTGTGCCATTCCCGCCGCAAATCGAGACCTCACCAATGTGGCGAGATCCTGTCGGGAAAGATGTGGCTGCCCCAGAGTCACTCCAACCTCACCCCCAGCCATCTTGCTCAGAGAGAAAAGGAAAATGCTCGGCAGCCGCCTGACATAACGTAGGCCCCCTTGGGCGGGGCGAAGGAGAAGCGGCGGGAAGGTAGACTGCGGCACAGACCTGATAGAAAGAATGGCAAATGCAGCACTGACCTTACTGCTTGGAGTTCTCTCTGTTTTAATCTGTACAGAAACTCCGGGCGACCTTACTCGAAAACACGACACAAAGTTTCGGAATGTATCCGTTTTCAGTCCTGTTAGATTTTTGTGCAGGCATGACTTAGGGCAGCCTCAGGAAAGTCCCCTTGAGGGGAAGGTTATCAATGTGACACTGCGCGCAGGACAGAGAAACCATTTCCGTTTCCGTTTTTTTTTTTTTTTTTTTAAAATGTGCTGGCCGGAAGAACTTTCCAGAGTCTGGGCATCTTTACGTTTGGGTATAAATCAGAAAGTAGAAATGTCTCTTTTGTTTTATTCCATTAATTTATTTAATTGTTTTACCCATTTCTATAATCTAAAAGAGCGATATCAGCATGGGGTCCTCTTCCGCCTTACTGAAGCTCTGGACCGCACCGCGTGCTAAGCTGGCCATGCTCAAGCCGAGCGGTCCCCAGCGAGCTCGCACAGAGCGCCCTCCCTCGGAGATCTGGGGAAGGGCTCAAGGACTTACTGTCTGAAGAGGAAAGTTCGACAACCCCCGCCTTTACTCCCCCCACCCCCCGGCCCCCCAACCCCGTCGCTGGAAAAATTTCTAAGGCCAGTGAGCTGGTGTATGGTGACATTAGTCTGTATCCGCGTGAATGTAGCCTGGAAGCCGGGTGTCCACAGATTTTTTTTTTTTTCTGAAGCTGAACCTAGGAAACCCTCAATTAGGAAAAAAAAAAAAAAACATTAAATATTTAAATATCTCTGACATCTTATTTTCCTCTTGTGTTAAAAATAAGTGATGTTTTCTGTGAGTGCTGGCTCCCACGTCATCTCCGCACTCAGGAGGCAGAAGCACGAACTGACCAACCTGGGCTGTGTATAGAGACACTGTCTTCAAAACAAGCCCAAGAGGGCTGGGGAGATGGCTCAGCGGTTAGGAGCACTGACTTCTCTTCCAGAGGTCGTGAGTTCAATTCCCAGCAACCACATGGTGGCTGGCTCACAACCATCTCTAATGAGATCTGCTGCCCTCTTCTGGTGTGTCCGAGGACAGCTATGGTGTACTCATATACATAAAGTTTAAAAAAAACAAAAACAAAAACAAAGCTAAGAACATAGTAAGTAATGACAGGCTGGGTGGTGGTGGCGCATGCCTTTAATCCCAGCACTTGGGAGGCAGAGGCAGATGGATTTCTGAGTTCGAGGCCAGCCTGGTCTACACAGTGAGTTCCAGGACAGCCAGGACTACACAGAGAAACCCTGTCTCAAGGAAAAAAAAAAAAAAAAAAAAAGTAATGACAGGGGGCTGCTACAGTGTACTCATATACATAAAATTAAAAAAAAAGAAAACCAAGGGTAAGAACATAATTCTTAAGTAATGACAGGGGGCTGGAGAGATGAAAGAGCAATGATTAATTTTCCAGAGGTCCTGTGTTCAATTCCTAACCACATCTGTAATGGTATCGAGTGCCCTCTTCTGGTGCAAAGAAATCTTTTTTTTTTTTAAAGTAATGGCAGAAACCAAAATGTAATGTGAAGTTATTTTTATTTGACTTTACCTTTTGTTGTTGTTGTTTGAGACAGAGTCTCACTGTATAGGACTTGGTTGGCCTGAAATTCATGGAGATCCACCTAACTGACTCTCAAGTGCTGGGGTTAAAGGTGTGGGTCACCATAGCTCCCCTCTTTAACCTTATGCCTTTACCTTTTTTGATTTTATCTTATATTCAGTTTTTTTGTTTTATTTTGGATTCTAAATAGCTATAGCAGTCAATTAAAGTATTTTTCATCATCAGTTAAAAACAAGTGCTGCTTGGCCAGGCAGTGGTGGCATATACCTTTAATCCCAGCACTAGGGAGGAAGAGGCAGGCAGATCTCTGACTTCGAGGCCAACCTGGTCTACATTATGATAACCAGGACTACACACAGAAACCCTGTCTTCACCCCCCCCCCCCAAGTGTTTTGCTGTGTGTGCTGGGGCCCTCGTAATCTCAGCACTCAGGAGGCCCAGGCAGGAACTCAGAAAGGATACAGCTCAGTCAATAGAGCATTTGTGAGGCCTTGGGTTCAATTCTCAATACCAAAGAAAAAAAGAAGAAAAGGGAAAGTGGCAAGTCAGGCATGATAGTCAAAATCTGTAACTCCTGAATTTGATGAGGTGAAACAAGAGGATCACAAGTTCAAGGCCAGCCAGGGCTATGCATAGAGAAAATTGCATAGAAAAAAAATGAAGTCTCCAAAAAATTGATGAAGAAAATGGTATGGAGTTTTGTACAGTAATGATTGTTCTCTCTTTATGAATACACTAAAACCCAGGTAATTAGGAATTTTGACAGAATGAATCTCTAGATATGTGATTTGTAGGACAATAAACTTTTAAATTTCTGGGCAGTGGTGGCGCACGCCTTTAATCCCAGCACTTGGGAGGCAGAAGCAGGTGGATTTCTGAGTTCATGGCCAGCCTGGTCTACAGAGTGAGTTCCAGGACAGCCAGGACTACACAGAGAAACCCTGTCTCGGAAAACCTAAAAAAAAAAAAAAAAACTTTTAAATTTATTTATACCAAATAGGACAGAATGTGATTTGTCATTTTAGGCTTTTTGATAGTACAAATATTGCAGTAGGACTACAAAGATGACTGAGAAACATCACAGGGCAACCAGGCATGGTGGTACATGCCTTTAATTCCAGCACCTAGAACATGGAGACCGGAGGATCAGCAGTTCAAAGTCTTTCTTGGCTAAGTAGAATTTGAGGGCAGCCTGGACTACATGTGACCTGTCACAAAAAGTCCAAAAATTACCATTTAGTGAGAAAGCTCAGTTGATAGAATGCTTTCCTGCCAGGCATGAGGCCCTGGATTCAATTCTCATGTACTGAAAAATAAAACTTGTCAGCCATAGTGCCACTCACCTTTAATCCCAGCACTCAGGTAGGGGGAATCTCTTTGAGTTTCAGCTTAGTCTTGTCTAAATATAAAGTTCTAGACCCTGTCTCAAACAACAACAACAAGAACAACAGCAGCAGCAGCAACAACAACAACAACATTAAAACCCACAACACTTTTAGCAGTCAAGAGGCAGAGGCAGACAGGTCTCTGTGAATTCAGATTCAGCCTGATCTATAGAGTGAGTCCTAGGCCAGCCAGGGCTACACAGAGAGATCCTGTCTCCAAACACAACACAAAACAAACAACAGAGAATAATATTTATTACTAAAGACATTAAAAACCCTTACTGAAGGCTGAAGCAGGAGCATCACTCTGAAAATGAGATGTCCCCAACTAAACAGTCTTGTTTTATGTGTCTGTACCATGTGCAAATCTGAAACTAGAGTTACAATTGTGTGAGGCATCACAGGATTCTCTAAACCTGGGTCCTCCTTTAAGAGCAGTAAGTGCCTTAACCATGGAATTATCACTCCAGGACCTTGAGTGTGGCTTTAATTTACATCCTCTAATGACTGGTTGTGTGTGTGCCTGTGTGTGTGTGTGCCTGTGTGTGTGTGCCTGTGTGTGTGTATGTGTGTGTGTGCCTGTGTGTGTATCTATGTGTGTGTGTATATGTGTATGTGGTGCCTGTGTGTATGTGTGTGTGCCTGTGTGTATGTGTGTGTGCCTGTGTGTGTGTGTGTATGTATCTGTGTGTGTGTGTACTGGGTGGTACTGTGGTGTGATGGTGCTGGTGATCTGATCCGTATCAGGCCCTCATGCATACTAAGCAAACACTCTCCCACTGAGTTATATATATGCCCAGCCTGAGTATCTTTCCATGGAGTGTTTAGCCATTTGTATCTCAGCTTGAGTAGGGTAAGGGCTGAGAGAGGCTGGCCTCAAACCCTCTATGTAGCTAAGGCTGTCCTTGAACTGATTCTCCTGATTTCACCGTCCAAGTACTGGAATTATACTCATAATTCTTTTTTCTTCTTTTAAGTTTTTCAAAACAGAGTTTCTCTATATAGCCCTGACTATCTTGGAACTTACTTTGTAGACCAGGCTGGCCTAAAACTCACAGAGATCCTCCTGCCTCTGCCTCCAGAGTGTCAGGATTAAAGGCGTGCGCTACTACCACCCAGCTCATAATTCTTTTTTTAAAAAGAATTTTAAAGAATTATGTATTTATTTTATGTGTATGAATATTTTGCCTGTCAGTGAGCCATGTGTAGGTAGTTGAAGTGGAAACTTCTGGCTTCTTTGGAAAGTCAGTCATATCAAAGAATGTTTTGCTGAAGCAGACACAGATGAAAGTATGTTTTGCTAAAGCAGCCACATGAAAGGACACATGATGAAGGATTCTTCGCTAACTACACACATGTATTGGTTTGCCTTACATTGCATAATTGAGCTCCATTTGTCATGACTCTATAGAGAGAAACACCAAAAAGCTTCTGGTGGTGTTCTGGTAGCTTCTTGCTGCTTCTGAAGACTCAGGCCAATTGGCAGAGTGATGTCAGCTGATAAAGACTCACATGGAGTTTTTGCTAGGACAGACTCATGTGCTAAGACAAGACACGTGGTGAGGCAAGACCCATGGAGGGCACGTGATGTTTGGAAGGAGTATAAATAGTTCTCAACAGTGGCAGGGCTTGCTTGTATAGCTATTGCAATGCTTTTTGGTCTTTTTTTGTTGATCTTCACTTCATTGAGAGAAGCACAGCAGAGAACTTCTGGCATCTCTGCTGGTCTTGGTCGCTCCTGCTGACTTGTACCCATTTGGCTGAGGCTTGGCTGTTTCTGCTGGGTCATGCCACCACTGCTGACTTGTGTTTGTTATCCCAACACGACTAAACTGGACTGCTGGTATATTCGTGAAGTATTTGCAAGTAGATCAACCTGCTGCTGCTGCCTCCTATAAACTGAACTGCTGATTTCCTGACAACACAGATTGGATTTGCTCCAAAAAACACTTTCTAAACAGGTCCACTTCCCCCATATTCTAAAAACTTTTCTTTTCCGTTGCCTCTGGTATGTGGGCTAGAAGGGAGGTTTGACAAAGAAGGCAAAACCATACAGTGGAAAAAAGAAAGCATCTTCAATAAATGGTGCTGGTCTAACTGGTGGTCTGCATATAGAAGAATGAAAATAGATCTGTATTTATCACCCTGCACAAGTCCAAGTGGATCAAGAACCTCAACATAAAACCAGATACACTGAATCTAATAGAAGAGAAAGTGGGGAAGAGCCTCAAATATTTGAGCACAGGGAAAAAGTTCCTGAACAGAACACCAAAGGCTCAGGCTCTAAGATCAACAATTGACAAATGGGACCTCATGAAAACGAAAAACTTCTGTAAGGCAAAGGATACTGTCAACAGGACAAAACGGCAACCAACAGATTGGGAAAAGTTCTTCACTAACCCTATATCTGATAAAGGGCTAATATCCAAAATATATAAAGAACTCAAGAAGTCAGACTTGAAAAAAAAAACCAAACAAGCCAAAAACCAAACCAAAACAAAAAAAAACCCAAAACCAAACAATCCAATTAAAAAAGGTACAGAGCTAATTAGAGAATTCTCAACAAAGGAATCTCAAATGGCCGAGAAGCACTTAAATATCCAACATCCTTAGTCATTAGAGAAATGCAAATCAAAACGACCCCAAAATTCCACCTTACACCAATCAGAATGGCCAAGATTAAAAACTCAAGTGACAGCAGATGCTGGAGAGGATGTGGAGAAAGAGGAACACTCCTCCATTGCTGGTGGAATTGCAAACTGGTGCAACCACTCTGGAAATCAATTTGGTGGTTCTTCAGAAAGTTGGAAATAGATCTACCTGAAGATCCAGCTATACCACTCCTGGGTATATACCCAAAAGATGCTCCACTATACCACAAGAAAACATACTCCATTATGTTCATAGCCTTATTTATAATAGTCAGAAGCTAGAAACAACCCAGATGCCCCTCAACCGAAGAATGGATACAGAAAATGTTCTACATTTACACAACGGAATATTACTCAGCTATTAAAATGAAGACATCGTGAATTTTGCAGGCAAATGGATGGAACTAGAAAATATCATCTTGAGTGAGGTAACCCAGACCCAAAGGACATGCATGGTATGTACTCACTGAGAAGTGGTTAGTAGCCCCAAAGTACAGAATACCCAGGATACAACTCACAGACTGTAAGAAGTTTAACAAGAAGGAAGGCCCAAGTGAGGATGCTTCAATCTCACTTAGAAGGGGGAACAAAATAATCACCAGAGGCAGAGGTAGGGAGGGACCTGTGTGGGAGAGAGGAGAGGGAGTGGAAACAGGGGGCAGGATCAGGTATGGGGGGAAACAGGAAAGAAACCCAGAGAGCCAGGAGAATGAATGGAAATATGCACTTTCTGGTGGTTGGGAGGTGGTGGGGGGACCCTCTAGAAAGTCCCAGCGACTTGAGATATGAGCAACTTTCAGGACTCAGTGGAGGTGACCTTAGCTGAAATGCTCAACAATGGGGAGAGGGAACATGATGAGACCACCTCCAGTAGATAGGGCCCCAAGTGGAGGGACAGGGTTACCAACCTACCGTCAAAATTTCTGACCCAGAATTGTCCTGGTCTGCACTGCAGGGACAAAAATGGAGAAGAGACTGAGGGAAAGTCCAGTGACTGGCCCAACTTGGGATCCATCTTAAGGGGAGGTTCCAAGCCTGACACTGTTACTGATGCTGTGATGTGCTTGCAGACAGGAGCCTAGCATACCTGTTCTCTGAGAGGTTCTACTAGCAGCTGACTGAGACAGACACAGATACTTACAGCCAACCATTGAACAGAGGTCAGGGACCCCTATGAAAGAGTCAGAGGAAGGACTGAAGGAGCTGAAGGGGATGGCAACCCCATAGGAAGACCAACAGTGTCAACTGGACCCCTGGAAGCTCCCAGAGACTAAGCCACCAGCCAAAGAACGTACACTGGCTGGTCTGAGGCACCTGGCACATACGTAGCAGAGGGCTGCCTTGTCTGGCTTCAGTTGGAGAGGATGTGCCTAATCCTGTAGAGACTTGAGGCCCCATGGGAGGAGGATTCTGGGGCAAGGGGAAGCATCAGGGGAACGGGATGAAGAACTGTGGAAAGGGGGACCAGGAGTGGGACAACGTCTGGAATATAAATAAATAATTAAGTTTAAAAAAAGAACCCTTACTAAAAGTAGAGTTTGAAAAATCTAAGACTACAGGTAATGCCTACAGAGACCAGAAGAGGGTGTCATATCCTCTTGGGCTGGAGTTACAGACAGTTGTGAGCTGCCATGTGAGTACTGAGAATTGAATCTGGGTCCTCTCAAGGAATAGCCAGTGCTTTTAACCCCTGAGATATCTCTCTTCTTTGGTAAAACGTTTACTCAGAATATCTCCTCAATTTAAATATTGGGTAAATAATTATTTATTTGATAGTGGCTACTGAAACCAGAGCCTCCTACTGCTAAGCATGTACTCTTTCACTAAGCTATGCCTTCAACCCTGGTGGGATTTTTTTTAACTGATTATTTTATATTCTGACCAGAGTTTCCCCTTCCTCTTCTCCAAGTCTTCCCCCACTCCCCTGCCCCCTCACATTCACTCCTCCATTTCTCTTCAGGAAAGGGGAGCCTCGCAAGGATATCAAGTTGCAGTAAGACTAGGCACATCCTCTCTTATTGAGGCTAGATGAGGCAGCCGGACAGGAGGAAAGGGTCCCAAAGGCAGGCAACAGAGTCAGAGACAACCTCTGCTCCTGCTGTTAGAAGTACCACTTGAAGACCAAGCTGTACAACTGTTGGATATGTGCAGAGGGCCTAGGTTAGTTCCATGCTGGCTCCCTGGTTGGTAGTTCAGTCTCTATGAGCTCCTATGAGCTCAGGTTAGTTGAATCTGTAGTTTTTTTTTTATGGAGTCCTTGACCCCTCTGGTTCCTATAATCCTCCCTCCCCTTGTTCTGAAGAATTCCCCAAACTCCACCAAATGTTTGGCTGTGAGTCTCTGCACCTGTTTCCATCAGTTGCTGGGTGAAGCCTCTCTGATGATGGTTATGCTAGGCTCATGTACAGGAGAATATCAACAGTGTCAGTGGTGGGCTTCCTCTCATGACATGGGTTTCAAGATGGACCAGTCATTGGTTGGCCACTCGCTCAATTTCTTCTCTATTTTTACCCTAGAACATCTTTCTTTTTTGTTTTTTGTTTTGTTGTTTTGGTTTTTTTTTTTTTGAGACAGAGTTTCTGTGTAGCCAGGGCTGTCCTGGAACTCACTCTATAGACCAGGCTGGCCTCGAACTCAGAAATCTGCCTGCCTCTGCCTCCCAAGTGCTGGGATTAAAGGCGTGCGCCACCACCACCCGGCTTACCCTAGAACATCTTGTAGGCTGGAAAAATTGTAGGTCAAAGATTTTGTGGCTGGCTTGGTGTCACAGTCACTCCATTGGAAGTCTTGCCTGATTACAGGAGATGGCTGGTTCAGGTTCCATATCCCCCATTGCTGAGACTTAGCTAGGGGAACTCTCATAGGTTCCTGGGAGTTTCCATTGCCCTAGGTGCAATTTTCCATTGCTCATCCCAGAGATGCCCCCATTCCAGTCGTCTCTCCCAGTACTCTCTCCACCCCTGACAGATCCCTTCTGTTTCCATCCCCACCCTCTCCTCAACCTAGTCCCCTCCCTCCATCCATCCCCCATGTCTATTCTATTTCCCCTTCTCAGTGAGAATCAAGCAACCCCACCTTGGGCTCTCCCTGTTACTTAGCTTTTTTTGGGTCTGTGAATTGTATGTTTATCCTATACTTTATGGCTAATATCCACTTATAAGTAACTGCTTACCATGTTTGTCTTTCTGAGTCTGTGTTACCTCACTCAGGATGATATTTTCTAGTTCTATTCATTTGCTTGAAAATTTCACGATGTCATTGTTTTTAATAGCTGAATAGTATTCCATTGTGTAAATGTGCCACATTTTCTTCATCCATTTTTTGATTAAGGGACATGTAGGTTGTTTCCAGATTCTGGAAAAAACTGCTATAAAGCTTCTGTGAACATAGTATAGCACATGTCCTTGTGGTATGGTGGAACATCCTTTGGATATATGGCCGGGAGTGGTCTAGCTAGGTCTTGAGGTAGACCACTTTACAATTTTCTGAGAGACCACCATATGGAGTTCCAAAGTGGCTGTATAAGTTTTCACTCCCACCAATAATGGAGGAATGTGGGGTGTAAGATGAAATCTCAGAGTTGTTTTTTTCTTTGCATTCTCCTGATGACAAAGGATGTTGAACCTTTCTTTAAGTGCTTCTCCTCAGCCATTATAGATTTCTTAGTTGAAAATTCTCTGTTTAGTTCTGTTTAGGTTATTTGGTTTGTTGCTGTCTAGTTTCCTGAGTTCTTTATATATTTTGGATATTAGCCTTCTTTTAGAAGTGGGGTTGGTGAAAATCTTTTTCCACTCTGTAGACTGCTGTTTTGTCCTTTTGATGTGTCCGTTGCCTTACAGAAGAAGCTTTTCAGTTTCATGAGCTCCCACTTATCAAGTGTTGATCTTAGTTCCTGTGTAATTGGTGTTCTGCTCAGAGAGTTGTTGTTTTTGTTTTAACTGAATTATGAGAGTTCTTTTAAAATTTTGGATATAAGCCCTTTATTAAATGTGTAATTTGCAAATGTTTTATCATACTCTGTATTTTGTCCTTCCACTTTCCTGTTTTTGTCTTGTTTTTTTTGTTTGTTTGTTTTGTTTTTTATTTTTTTGTTTTTTTTTTTTGTTTTTGTTTTAGAGACAGTCTCCTGTAACCCATGCTGGACTCAAACATGCTGTGCAGCCCAGGAAGATGACCTGAATTCCTGATCTTCCTGCTTCTATCCCCCAGGTGCTGTGATTCCAAGTAATATTACATGCTTGGCCTGGCGTTGGGGTGAGGGATCAGCATCTCATTTTATACCCTAGACTGAAACAGGCTGCCCTTAAATTTGATTTCCAATTCTCTTGCCTTGGTCTTTCAAATTCTGGGATTGCTTGGATTGCTAGCATGCACCTTCGACTTTCTATTTCTTGGTGTATTCTGACAAGCAAAAGTTTTAAGTCTCAATAAAGCCCAATTCCTGTATTAATTTTTCTTTTATGGATCATACTTTTTGCATTCATATCTAAAAATACTTTGTCTTCTACAAGGTTACAAAGATTTACCTGTTATGCTTTCTTCTTCTTCTTCTTCTTCTTCTTCTTCTTCTTCTTCTTCTTCTTCTTCTTCTTCTTCTTCTTCTT
>NW_021604776.1:458080-459392 GCF_004785775.1 Grammomys surdaster | reverse complement strand
TTCTTCTTCTTCTTCTTCTTCTTCTTCTTCTTCTTCTTCTTCTTCTTTTGGTTTTTTGAGACAGGGTTTCTCTGTGTATCCCTGGCTGTCCTGGAACTCACTCTGTAGACCAGGCCAGCCTCAAACTCAGAAATCCGCCTGCCTCTGCCTCCCAAGTGCTGGGATTAAAGGCGTGCGCCACCACTTCCCGGCTGTTATGCTTTCTTCTTAAAGGCTTATAATTTTAACTCTTTTAAAAATATGTTCTTTTGGGGCTGAAGAGATGGTTCAGTGGTTAAGAGCACTGTCTGCTCTTCTAGAGGACCCAGGTTCAATTCTCAGCACCCACATGGCAGCTCACAACTGTCTGTTGCTCCAGTTCCAGGGGATCTGACATCCTCACACCAACATACATGCAGGCAAAACACCAATGCACATTAAATAAGTAGTAAATGAATAAATAAGTCTTAAAAAATAAATAACAGACAATAAAATATCCAATACTGAAAACTATTTATTATTATGAAATAATAAAATTAATATTTAAAATATGCTCTTTTACAAATGTATGCATTTATTTTATGTGTATGAGTGTTTTGCCTGCGTGCATGTACATGTACCATGTGCGTGACCAGTACCTGGGGAAGTCAGAAGAGGGAATCAGGTCTCCTAGAACTGTAAGAAATGGATGTATGCCACCACGTTGGTACAAAAACCTGAACCCAGATCTTCTGTAAGATCTTCTCCAGGGCTAGTTGGAGAGATGGCTCAGCAGTTAAGAGTATTTGCTGCTGTTACAGAGGACCTAAGTTCTATTTCCAGCAGTCCGAGGGATCCAGTGACCTCTACTGATCTCTGTGGGAACTAGACACACAAATGGTGCATAGACAAATACATTCAGGCAAAAATATTTATATATATAAAATAAGTAAATTGGGCTGGAGAGATGGCTCAGAGGTTAAGAGCACTAGCTGCTCTTCTAGAGGTCCTGAGTTCAATTTCTAGCAACCACATAACCATAACCATGGTGGCTCATAACCATTTATAATGAGATCTGGTGCCCTCTTCTGGCCTGAGGGCATACACATAAGCAATAATAAATACGTGCTCGAACATATAACAAGGACATATGCTCAACTATGTTCACAGCAGCCTTATTTATAATAGCCAGGAGCTGGAAAGAACCCAGATGTCCTTCAACTGAGGAATGGATTCAAAAAATGTGGTGTATTTACACAATGGAGTATTACTCAGCTATTAAAAACAATGAATTCGAGAGGTTCCTAGGTAAATGGATGGAACTAGAAATTATCATCCTGAGTGAGGTAAGCCA
>NW_021604776.1:441452-453080 GCF_004785775.1 Grammomys surdaster | reverse complement strand
CAGCATTTGATAGGTAGAAGTAGGCATTTCTCTATGAGTTCCATGCAGTCAAGGCTCCATGGTGAGACACTGACTTGGCTTGAGGATGCAGTGTAGTTCACAGGTAGGATGCTTGTCTAATATACCCAAGGTTGTAGGTTTGATCTCTGGTACTACCTTAAAAAAATCATCTACATCTTCTAGAATCCCCCTGTGTGAGAGAGTATACATCTGGATAAATGTGCTCTACTGTAGTGCTGACTGACTATCTGCACATTGTGGTGCAACTGATTGCTAGAACCTTCTCTTTTCTTCTTACAAAACAGGAACTCTATTCATCCTTACAGGGCTCCCTCCCTCCTTCTCTCCTTCCCTCCCTATTTCCCTCCCTCCCTCCCTCCCTCCCTCTCTCTCTCTCTCTCTCTCTCTCTCTCTCTCTCTCTCTCTTTCTTTCTTTCTGTGAGGCAGGCTTTTGCTATGCTGTCCAGAGTGGCCTGGAACTTGTTGTTTAGTCAATCATGACCTTGGGTCATGAGCCTCTACCTCAGTCTCTCTAGGGCTGGAATTACAAGTGTGTGCTCTCTCATCCAGTTTGCCTAGCCTCTTTCTCTCCCATTCTCTCTTCCCCTCTTTCCCTATGAGAGTGACCTAACCTGCTTAAGATTGTTTTGAATCTGTAGATCAATGTGGGGGAAATTGCAATCTAATAATATAGACACTTCCAATCCTTTCTAGGGTTTGCTTCACCCATGCTTAGGATTCTGTCATCTGTCACCAAGGCAGTACTTCCCACATTAAAGGCAATGTTCCTTAGGCCGAGTCTAAGCCCAGTGTTCATAGTCAGTGACCCAATTCAAAGCTGAGGGAGCCAGAATGGCTTACATTAAAGTCCATATTTGCCATGTAAACTACAAAAAATGTTTGTATTGATGTGTTGAGACTGCTATATAATCACTGATGGTTTGTTTGTTGTTGTTGTTTTTTTAGTTTTCATAACAAGTTTTCTCTGTATAGCCCTGGCTGTCCTGGAACTCACTCTATAGACCAGGCTGGCCTCGAACTCAGATATCTGCTGTCTGCCTCTGTCTCTCAAGTGCTGGGATTACAGGTGTGCATCACCATCGCTTGGTTGGTTTTTAATTTGCTAAACATTTGGTTATTTATTTATTTATTTATTTATTTGTACATAGTGTGTATGTATGTGTGCAGGTCAGAGGTAACTTGTTAAGAATTGGCTCACTCTTACTATGTGGATTCTGGGAATTGAACTTAGGTTGTCAGACTTGGAGGCAGGCATCTTTACCCATTGAGCATCAAAAGGCCTACAGTCACTTTAAAAAAAAAAAAAGAAATTTAGCTACAGCCAGGCGAGGTGGTGTACACCTTTAATTCCAGCAGTGGCAGGAGGATTTCTGTGAGTTCAAAGCCAGCTTGGTCTACCTTGTGAGTTCCATGTCAGCCAAAACTACATAGTGAGATCCTGTCTTACAAAAACAAAACAAACAAAAAAGAAGTTTGTTTCATCTGGGCATGGTGGCACATGTCTATAATTCTAGCACTTGGAATGCTGATAACAAGAAGAGCACAGGTTCCAAGCCAGCACTGGCCACAGAGTGAGATGCTGTCTCCAAAATAAGGAAGAAAACATATGGCATGCTGGCACCCACCTGTAATCCCAGCACTTGGGAGGTAGAGGCAAGATGGTCAGCAATTCAAGACCGTTCTTGACTATAGAGCAAGTTAAAGCCACCATGGCCTACATGATACTGTCTCAAAAAAGAAATAATAAATATGGAAGGGGAGATGGTGGCTAGAGAGATAGTTTAGTGGTTGAGAGCACTTGCTGCAATGGATGGAACTAAAGAATATCATCCCAAGTGAGGAAACCCAGACCCAGAAAGACACGGATGGTATGGTATGTAGTCACTGATAAGTGGACATTAGCCATAAAGTGCAGGATAACCAGGTTACACTCCACAGACCCAAAGAAACTAGGTAATAAGGAGAACCCAAGGGAGCATGTGTGAATCTCATTCAGAAGGGGAAACTAAATAGACATCAGAGGTAGATGGAGAGAGGGAACTGGATGGGGGAAGAGGTGTTGAGGTTTGGTCTGGCCCCCAAGGTCTAGTTGCCTCAGGGACTAGGGAATCCTCACATAACCAAGTGATGCTATGTGACCATGCTCCTTAATTTATAACTATTGGTTGAATAAAGATGCTTACAGCCAGGCAGAAGAGAGTTAGGCAGACTTTCAGTTCCTGGGTTTGGGGTCTGAGGCAGGACCACACAAGAAAAGACAGAGAAAGTAGAGAGAGGAAAAGACACTGTGGGGTAAATGAATCATGAAAACATGGCCATGAGGGTTGCCAGTTGTAGTAAGAGCAGCCTGGATGGAACAAGGCAAGTCATAGCTTGGCGTTATTGGCAGGGAAGTAGACCTGATAGCACAGAGGGTGGATATGGCCAGCTCTACTGCTGTTAAGGCTTATTATAAATATAACAGTTTTGTGTATTTTATCTGGGAAATAAATAATCAGAGGTGGGGGAGAAACCCCTGACTCAGATTAAATAATTACTACAACAGGGGTGAGGAAGGGAACAGGGATGGGGAATAGATGTGGTGAGAGGTGGGAGAGGGCTGGGAGTGAGAATGGGAATCTGTGGGGAGCATATCTGAGACTAACTGAAGACCTGGGGTGGATGATGCTCCAGGGAGCCTATGAGGGTGACCCTAGCTGAGATTCCTACCAGCAGAGGCTATGGAGACAGAAGTGTTCACCTCCCATAGCCAGATGGGACTTTCAGTGATGGGAGGGGGACATCAACCCTCCAACAAAACTTTCAAAATTTGTACTGCTTACAAGATGCACAGGCATATAAATACGCTGAATAACAATTTACATCCAGGGAAGAGAAATCTCCCTGAGAATTCCTTCTTTTTCCTTTCCAGGTAAAAATGAATCACCTGTGATGTCTGCTGTTAGAAGTTCTAATCCTGATGCTGGCCTCCAAACTTATACTACTCAGACCTTTGAAGGGCCACTGACAAGAACATCAAACAGCTAGAGATTGACATCACTAATCTGAAGAAATTCCTTGTTTCGCTGTCTGAAGAGACCTCCTAAAATCGCAAAGATCCTTATTGGACTTGATTTACTCTATTATAATAGAAAAGACTATGTACAGCTCTTGGCTGTGTACAGCCCTTAAAGAAGAAGGTTGCCTTTACATAGACAAGACAAGGAGGGTCAAGAGAGCATGAAATAGGTAGTGAAGGCCCTAAGAAAAATCAGAGGGAGAAAGAGACAGATGAATGCTGGTACAAGAATTGGTTTTCAGCCTCTCCAATGTTGTCAACCCTATTTCCTCCCATCTTGGGACCATTATTTGGGTTCTTTTTGCTTTTTTCTGCTGGTCCCTGGCCCTCAAATAGGTGGACTAACTCTGTGATACAACAGATAAATAATTTGGTAGCAAACCTACTCAGATACATTATCATAAGTTAGCTATGGAGGACCACGAGACTCAAGATGAGGTTGTTACTTTATACAGGGTGTTTCCAAAACCCATCTCCACTCAACCTAAAAGGGGGGACTTCTGCCCCTAGACCAAGCAGAGAGGGGCCACCCAGAACCCCCTCTGACAGACGATCTGAATTCTTGCTTAGGCTGCGAGGCTAAGCACTGCAAGGGAATATAAATAAAAGATAAAAAATATCTCTCTGGGTTCCCTGAGGGACAAGCCTGACTGCATAGGGGTTGATGTCAAAAGTATCCCCTCTCCAGGAAAAAGGCATTGGGACGGGTATGGCCCTCATGCCTCACTGGACAACGACAGGGGGACTGGAGCCATTACAAGGTCCCCTTCAAATACTGGAGGTCAGGCCTCTATCCCCGCCTTCGCAAGTTTAGAATTGCCACAGACCTTCTATACTTAGAGAAGGGAGGAGATGTCAGGGGCTTACACACTGAAGGCCTAAAATCAGCCATAGGCCTAAAATTAGAAATAGGCCTGTCATACATGTATACTAACACCAAGTCTTGGGTCTCAGTGGAAAAACATTGAAACAGATGCCTATAAGCTAATGTAAACAGGCAGCTTTTGTGGAAATTTACAAGTCTGAGTAGTCATAGACCTTGTAAATAGGCAGCCTTGGCAGACAATACCGACTTAGATAAGGACAAGCGAGTCATAGGCAGAGTCATAGTGAATTGTCCCCTGAACCTTCACCCAGCAGATACCCGGTTCTGAAGGTATCTGTATTCCCCCTGAACACCCACACTCCAGTGTCATTCCCTTCCCCACGTCCTGCCTTTCTGTGTTTATAACCCCTGTGTGAATGAATTACGATTTGAGAAAAAATAAATTAAAACAATGAAAAAAAAAAGATGCACAGGCATAAAGATGGAGCAGAGATTGAGGGAATGGCCAACCAGTGACTGCCACAACTTGAGACCCATCCCATGGGAGAGACCAACTTCTGACACTGGGCCCATGGCGGCTCACAGATACTAAACCACCAACCAAAGAGAATCCAGGGGCTGGACCTAGGCCCCCTACACAATTATAGCTTGATCTTTATATGAGTCTCCTAACAGTTGGGAAGGGAGTAGTCTATGACTCTGTTGCCTGTGATTGGATCCCCTTTTCCTACCTGGACTGTCTGGTTGAGCCTCAGTGGGAGAGGATATGCTTAGTCCTGCTGGGACTAGATGTCCCAGGGTGGGAGTGGTACCTACAGGCACTTCCCCTTCTTTGAGGAAAAGAAAAGGGGGTAATAAGAGGAAGGATTTGTAAGAGTGGGATTGAGAGGAGGGAAGGGGGAGGTTGCAATCAGGATATAAAGTGAGTTTTAAAAAAATATTGGAAAAAAAAACAGCACTTGCTGCTCATTCAGAGGACCAGAACCCACATTAGGCAACTCAAAACCACCTGTATTTTCAGCTCTAGGGAATCCTTCTGGCTTCTGTGGACATGTACACAGGCATATCACACACACACAGACACACACACACACACAGACACACACACACACACAGACACACACACACACACACACACACACAGAGAGAGAGAGAGAGAGAGAGAGACAGAGACAGAGACAGAGACAGACAGAGAGAGACAGACAGAGATAGAGACAGAGAGAGAATAAAAAAATAAATTTATTGGAGCCAGGAATGGTGGTACATACCTCTAATCTCAGCACTTGGGAAGCAAATCTCTGAGTTTTACTCTACACAGTGAGTTTCAGGCCAGCCAAGTATACATAAAAAGAAACAGAAAGAATTTTATTTTTTAATTTATGTGTGTGTGCACCTGCTCGTCTGTGCACGATATACATGCGATGCCCTCAGAGGCCAGAAGAGGACAAAAGATTTCCAGGAACTGTAGTCACAGGAGGTTGTAAACTGCCCAGTGTGGGTGTTTGGAACTAGATTCAAGTCTTCTGCAAGAGCAATAAGTGTTCTTAACCACTAAGCCATCTTTCCAGCCTCAGTGAAAATAAACCTTTAACTTAAAAGACAGAAGCAGGTATCTAAATTCAAGGCTAAATTGTTCTTTGTTTGTTTGTTTGTTTTTTGTTTTTGGGACACGGTTTCTCTGTGTAGCCCTGGCTGTCCTGGAACTCACTGTGTAGACCAGGCTGGCCTCGAACTCAGAAATCCGCCTGCCTCTGCCTCCCAAGTGCTGGGATTAAAGACAGGAGCCACCAATGTCTGGCTCAAGGCTAACTTATTAACATAGTGAATTCGGGCTAGCCAGAACTACATAGTGAGACCCTGTTTCAAAAAAAAAACTTAAAAAAGAAAGAAAGAAAGAAATGATTTTGTTTTAGGACCAATAAACAACCCAAACCCAAGGACCTGCATTCAATCTTATCTGTATTTTTAACCACAGTCCCCAAACTCTTATGTTTTAAAGAAATTACTGGAGCCTTTTCCACATCACTGTGCAACACTACATAACAACTCTTCATTGCTACATCTCAGCTCAACTCTGTGACTCTGTGTGTGTGTGTGTGAGTGTGTGTGTTTCTTCTACATCTTAAATGCAATACAGGTGAATACATGGCTTGTGTCAGAGACTTCTAAAGTATAGGATTACTTTTCATTAGTTCAGAAACAGCATTCAAGTGGTAGTTCTTTTCAACATTTTCATTTCCAGGGGGCATACCATGCATGCTATCTTTCACAGTAGATACGTTCAGTTCAAATGGAAATATTTATTTTTAAAACTGATATTGGATGGTTACCAATTATAGAATTTTTCTATCCTCTTGCTCCTCTTACTCTTACCTCAACTAGTTACTCTTTCTGTCTCTCCTTGATGTTCCTGTCTTCTCTAGAGGACTCTCCAAGGGTCCATTCTCTGCCCCGTTTGTACTTATCCCTCTGTTAATCTCCTAAACACTTCTGGAATTTTGAGTTTTTTTTTTTACATTTTAATTCTCAAAGTCTCATAAGGAAACACACTCACACACACACAGAGAGAGAGAGAGAGAGAGAGAGAGAGAGAGAGAGAGAGAGAGAGGTTTATTTTAGAAGTTCATTCCTTTTGGCTTGAGTTTAAAATTTTTTATTTTTGTTTTATTTATTTATTCAGTGTGTGTGTGTGTGTTTACAACTTGCTGGAGTTTCTCTCTTTCTACCAAGTTGGTCCCAGGGAATGAATTCCAGTCATCAGGCTTAGTGGCAAGCACTTTTATCTGTTGAGCCATCTCTCTGTCCCTGTTTTGGCTTTTGAGACAGAGTCACATGTAGTTCAGGCTGGCTCGAACTGGCTGTTTAGCTGAAGGTTGCCTTGAATTCCTGATCCTTTGGCTTCTAACTCCCTAGTGCTCAGTACTTTTAAATATTTCCATTAGTAGTAGAAGGTATTGTCTATGTTAATGTTTCAAAGTAAGAATATTTAGCTTATTTAGTTAACATAGCAATAGTCATTGCATCTTTTTTGGTTGGTTGGTTGGTTCTTCGAAGCAGGGTTTCTCTGTGTAGCCTTGGCTGTCCCAGAACTCATTCAGCCATTCAGGCTGGCCCCAAACTCATAGAGATCCATCTGTCTCTGCTTCCGGAGTGCAAGGATTAAAGGCATATGCCACCACCACTTGGCACATCTTTTGATAGTTGATGTTAAAAGATACTTATACTGTCTTTTTCAAAAGATTGACTTTTATAATTTTATTAGCGTGTATATGATTTGGTGACTGTAAGCCTCTTGTGTGTATGCCTGTGAAGCTCAGAGGAGGACATCAGATCTCCTGAAGCTGGAGTTACCAGCAATTCTCAGTCATGTGGCTGCTGGGAATTTAACCAGTCCACGGGAAGATAAGTAAGTGCCTTAATCAATGAGCCATATCTCCAGCCCTAGTATTCCTGCCCCTGCTTTGAGACTGGATCTCCTGTAGTCCAGATAAGCTTCAAACTCACACTATCTACATGATGAAGATCTTTCTGCTCTCATCTCCCAAGTGCTGGCATTACAAGTGTGACTCCACCCTATTCTGTGCTCTCTCTACTCTTCAGTGTCCCCTTACCCTCTCTCTGTCTCTTTGTCTCTCTCTGTCTCTCTGTCTCTGTCTCTCTCTGTCTCTGTCTCTCTCTCTGTGTCTCTCTGTGTCTCTCTGTCTCTCTGTCTCTCTCTCTCTCTCTCTCTCTCTCTCTTTCTCTCTCTCTCTCTCTCTCTTTCTCTCTCTCTCTCTCTCTCTCTCTTCATATTGCATCCCAGTCTGGTCTTGAACTCAAGATGATCCTCCTGCCTCAGCATCTACTCAGGCTCTAACCACCACACTTGTTTTTATTTTTTTACCCAGCTTGTAGCACACCATGCTGTCTCATCTTTTCAATTTTATCAATTTATGTATTATTGTGTGTGTGTATGTGTGCATGGGTCTGCATGTGCACACACATACATGTGGAAGTCAGAGGAGAAGCTTATGGAGTTCCCTTCTACCTTTATTTGGGTTCTGGAGATTGTTAGCTTTGCCTGGCAAACACCTTTACTCGTTGAGCCATCTCCTTGGCCCCAGCCTCACTTTTTTGAAGGTGTATTTTTTTTATTGGATATTTTCTTTATTTACATTTCAGATTTCATCCCCTTTCCCCACCCCTCCCCCCAGAAACTCCCTATCCTATCCCCCCTCCTCCTTCTTGTTTTTTTCCCTTTATTAGTATTTTAAGTTAACATACAAAGTACTGGGTTTTATTACAGCATCCTCATACATGTGTCATTAGAGTTCTGATTGGTTTCCCTCTGTCCCTTCCCTTTCTTCCTCCAGTCATCTGATTTCCTGTCACATGTGTTCCGTCACCTCCCTCCTCATCCTTTTTTTATTAGTAACTTTTTTTGTCCTTCTGGACAGCTCTGTACCCTTGGCAGGTAATTTGGCCCAGGCCTTGAACTTTCTCCTTCACTCCCATCTAACCTGTTCCTCCTGAACTCTTCCAGATCTTGGAATATGATAACCACATTCTTCCCTTTGCATGGGCCCTCCTCAGTGTCATCCTTGACTTTCTCTTTCCTGTATCCTCCCTTCCCAGAAATGCCCTTGGTTCTCCTACTCACTGCCCCCGTTTCTATGGTTGTCCATTTATTCTGTTCTGTTCGCTGCAGTCTGAGTGTCATGTCATACATACCACCCCTCTTCTCAAAATCTTCCAAGGGCTTTCAGTATCTCAAAGGCCAATGATCTTACAATGGCTTACAGAGTTTTTATATAATATGATCTCTCATCTTCAAGTCAAGGCTATCTTCCTATCTTGATCATCCCAGTTAAAATTGCAGTATTCTGATCCCTCCCATAAGTCTTAGCATATTGTAACTGGTCACAGAAGATACATGCTTATAGCATGTGTTATATAAACTTTAAGGCAAGGACTTTCATGTTTTATATACTGAAAGGTCCTCAATGTATAGGCACAGTAGGCTTGAGGTAGGCCATCATAATTACTTACGGAATAAATAAGTAAATCAGTGTAAATTACAAGTTAAAATTTATGGCTGTGCATGGTCACACAGTCCTTTTAAAATAAACATATATATATGCAGGTAACACAAACACACACACACACACACACGTGTGTGTGTGTTTGTGTTACCTGCATGTATGTATGTAATACATGATTGGATCCCTAGAACTGGAGTTTCATATAGTTGTGAGCCATCATGTGGATGCTGGGACCCACACCTGGTCCTCTGAAAGAACAGCAAGTGCTATAAACCACTGAGTCATGTCTTCATCCCCCATGGTGTGGGTCTTTAATCCCAGAACTTGGAAGGTAAAGGGAGGAGGATTTCTGTGAGTTTGAGGCCAGCCTGCTTTACATAGAGTGAGACCTTGTGCATCCCTCCCAAATTTATGAAATTCAAAAGTAGGAAGATAATTTAATATGTCAGTCAGTGTAACTACGTGGTACAGTAGGAGGAACAAGTGTCAAGAGGCAACACAGGGCCACCGAGTTGGCTCAGTAGGTGAAGGTGCCTGCCATCTGGCCTTGACAATTTGAGTTTCATTTTTCAGATCTACATGGTAAAAGGATAAAATCAATTCTTGCAAATTGTCTTTATTTATTTATTTATTCATTTATTTATTTATTTTTGTTTTTATTTTTCAAGACAGGGTCTCACTATGTAGCTCTGGCTGTCCTGAAACTCACTATGTAGACCATGGTGGCCTTGACCTCACAGAGATCCACCTGCCTCTGTTTCCTGAGTGCTGGGATTAAAGGCACAAATTCTCTTCTAATCTCCACAAAGTCACCCTAGCTCATGTACCTTCTACTCACCACGTAAAATACGTTAAAACGTAATTTAAAAAAATCTCCCAACCATAATCAGAGAAGCCTCCCTTTCCAGTTATGCCAGCTATGCCTCCATAAAATGGGGCTGTGAAAAAGCCTGGAGACCATTTTCTTAATTAGTGATTGATGTAGTAGGGCCCAGCCCATTGTGAGTGGGGCCACTCTTGAACTGCTAGTCCTGAATGCTATAAGAAATCAGACTGAGTAAGCAATAAGGAGCAAGTCAGTAAGCAGCTTTTCTCTGTAGCTTCTGCTTCAGCGCCTGTATCTAGGTATCTGCCTTGTTTGAGTTCCTGCCCGGACTTCCTTTGATGATGAACTGTGATGTGTGAAAGTGTCAGCAAAATAAACTCTTTCCTCCCCAGCTTATTTGGTCACAGTGTTTTATCACAACAATAGAAACCTTAACTAAGACAACAATGATAGTGGTTGGTGAATGCAGAGACACACACGTGTATTTGCTCAAGGTGCTGAGAATAAGTAATAGCTGAGTGCTTGGCTCGCATCTAGACATTTAGACTATCCTCTCTAAAGCTCAGAGGCTAGGAAGAATGTAATACCGGGAAGCTAAGGGAGGGGTCACGTAAGTAATGCAGTCTGGCCCTCACTGCAGCTGTGCACAATGGGCCTAGATAAGATTAGACCTATCAACAGTCAATTACGGATTGGGCAGGGGCTCACGGATCCCTACGGCTTCCTGTCAAACTATTGGGTATTGTTGAACTCTAGGAGAGGGACAGTCATTGTCGTCAGTTGTGTACCCATTGATGAGCTCCTCATGCTTCAGTGAATAGTTTCAAATCCATGGAACTATCTACAGATGGTCCTGACAAAAACGGATCTCATAAAAAAAAATGACAAAATAAAACATTAACAACAAAACAACGAATTAATGTGAAGACTTGTGGGGAGGGGGATGATAAGAGTTGGGGACATTGCCTATTCACTTCAACTCTGGTCAGTTTTTCTTTACTGAGCACTGAGAGTCCTCCCCTGTAGGCTCCACCCCTGGAGACCTCTGGCTGCCAGGCTCCACACCCAGACTACTCTGGCAGCCAGGCTTGTCCCCTCAAGGACCGTGAGTGGCCAGGCCCCTGAGGAGCTTCAATGCCCAAGCCCTGCCCCACTAGAGTTTGCTAAGGGTTGTAACCGCTTTCCTAAAATTCCAAGACCCTCTAGGGAGAGTGGCCACGCCCTGACCTGCAGGAAAAAAAAAAGCCCAATATCAGAGACCCTATATAATGATTGTCTTCTGCTCAGTTCTCTGCTGCTTCTCCCGAAAGCAGGCACTCTTCCTTCTTTGTCTTAAATTTGTGTGTGTGTGAGATTTGTTCTGCGGCATATAGTTCTTTCTGCCTCAGCCTGTAACACAGGGAAGATTAAAATAATTGCAATGTCTCTTATACATATATGAAATGTTGAGAGAGAGAGAGAGAGAGAGAGAGAGAGAGAGAGAGAGAGAGAGGGAGGGAAGGGAACACAGGTTTATCACAGGTTATGGTTGTGGCCTTCTGCTCCTTTCTCCTCTCCCCTTCTTTTGGCCTACATTTCACTCTATTCAGTTATTAGCAGTTGCTGAAGAGCTTCTCCTGGTCTCTGGATGAAGCCTTGTGGGCACCTTATTTCTCTCTCTCTCTCTCTCTCTCTCTCTCTCTCTCTCTCTCTCTCTTTCTCTCTGTCTCTCTTTTCACTCTGTCACTCTCTCTCTCATTGTACCTCCCTGTCTCTCTGTCTCCCTGTTTCTCTCCCTCTCCCACCCTCTCTTTCTCTCTCACACTCTCTCTATGTCTCTCTCTAGTGTATCTTTGATTTGATTTTATTCGATTTGATTTCTGTACCAGCTTTGACT
>NW_021604776.1:410524-441052 GCF_004785775.1 Grammomys surdaster | reverse complement strand
CTCCTCTCTCCTCCCTCTCCTTCCTTCTGGACTGGACTTAAAGATCACCCCCTTTGAGAAGCCTTGCTCAATCCTTTGAAGCCTGGCTTCCATGAGAACACTCCAATGTTACCTAAAGCTGTTGCTCTGAGGGAACTCTGGGTGGTTTTGAATCCTGATGGCTGTCTATGGGGGCTGTGTAGTTACTCTAAAAAGTGCTAGATTATTAGCTTTCTAGACTTTAAAGGGTGGTTTATGTGACTCAGTGGTAAGAGCCTTTACCTAGCAAGGGCCTGGGTTCATTCTCCAGCCTCTTTCTCATGCCCACCCCACCTCCCCTAAGCTAGGTGGTATTTTAAGGGTAGAATTTAAAAGTGAAGCATTTGTTTGATTTTAGAATATGTCATGCTGAATTCTTTTTCTTTGTGATGTAAATTTGTTAATTTGTTTTCCTTGGATAGCTCCCTATACTTTTGAAATAATGTAATGTCCATAGTTTAGGTATCCTGTTTCTTGGGGTGCATAGATCCTGCTGAGACATTTTGGACATGTAAAGTTAAGTCAAGTTCCTGATTTATTTTCCTTGAGTAGTTTCCAGTGTTTTTGAACTAACACAATATACACACAGAGATGCCCCTCTTTGGGGGAGTGGGTTACTTTGATCATGATGAGTCATTCTGGCTTTGCAAACTGTGAGTTACTAATATGTTTTGTTGGTGGAAAACCTATATTCCTGAAAAAACAACAAGGTTCCTATTCTAAGTGATAGGTTTCTCCGATTACAAAATGAACCAATTAAAGCCAAATCAGAAGTCTTAAAGTCAGTTTATTGAGAGGCAGCTCTCTGGATGATTTTACTGATCTCACAGGTCGAGGTCAGGGATGTCATGGGCCCAAGCTAACGCAAGGGGGTTTTATGGGTTTTGGAGGTGATTACTTTGAGCTAGGGGCTGGGATTATGCCCATATAAAGTAAAGAAGCTGAACCCCTGGGTGGGCACTTGTGGGCGGGTAGCTGGAAATGTGGAGACAGGGAGAGATGACTTGTTAGCAAGTTTTCTTCCTGCAGGCTGGGTTGGGGAGTGGGGAAGAAAAGCAAATGAGGATTTTTTTCTAGCTTGTGCAGGGGATGAGCAGGGGTTTCAAGCAAACACTAGGCACTACTTTTCAGCTGTCTTTTGTCTTTGTACTCAGGATCCTTTCTTGTGTTTAAGGACTTGGCATTACCCCATCTAGATCGTGGGGAGGGATTTGGGCTTCATGATATGAGAGAATACAGGGAAACAGTGTAAAGATTCTCACAAAGACTACAGATTTGACATAAGGGATGAGCAGTGAGGGAAATCCTTGTGTGGACATCTCCAGAAGCCTTGGGCTATTTAAAGGGATGGAAGTTTCAATGTTTACAATTTTTACTTTTCCTAGAAAAGTGGGTCAGGTTCATGAATTAAGAAGTGGGCAGAGAGTTGGAGGAATTCAGAGAAGTGATGACACATCAGAAGGCCAGAGGAAATAGAAAAAGTTAAGAGGCCACAGCCAAGATGCTTAAACACTAATCAAGAATCTTCTAATGTTTATATGCATACCAATTTCCCATGAGTCATGCATCATAAGAGCTCAAGGTAGTCTTTTCATTTTGGAGACAGAGTCTTAACTGGCTCAAATTCTGCATCCTCTTTCTCCAGCCTTGTTAGTTCTTATAACGCAAGTACACACTACCACTAGGGGCTTTCAACTTCTTAAAACATAAAACAAAACAAAAGATCTAGTTAGAGACTGCCTTCTAATTCCAGACCAAGTTTCTAGCATGGCTTAGTACTGTCAGACAGCCAGACATCAACAGATTGACGAATGTGTATTGTATTCTTAAACACTTGGCTAGAGAGCTAAGAAAAGACAGGGTGGGCACTCACATCTGTGATCCTAGTACCTGGGAAGCAGAGACAGCTTTGAACTGCTTTTTGGGCTCTCTTCAAGGATAAAGGTACTCCAGTTACTTTCCAGCATGATGAGAAAAGTGCAGTCTCGAGTTGTCTAAGGATGTTGCTTCTGGGCTAAAGATGTAACTCAGTTGGCAGAAAACTTGTGTTGTGTACATGAGGTTCTGGGTTCAATCCCTGACATCTGAAGAATATTAGGCAAGCACTACACCAGTGGTTCTCAGCCCGAGGGTTGTGAGGGCAGCAAATCAGATATTTACATTATGAGTCATTATAGTAGCAAAATTACAGTTAAGAAGTAGTAAAGAAAATAATGTTATGGTTGGGGGTCACCACAACATGAGGAACTGTACTAAAGGGTCGCAGCGTTAGGAAGTGTGAGAACCACTGCACTACACACCACTATAATTCCAGCACTGAGGAGGTGGTCGAAGGTGGATCAAGGACATCCTTGGCTGTATAATGTGTTCAAGGCCAATTGAAAAGCTGGGATAATTGAAAGGCTATCTCAAAAAAAAAAAGTTAGATCCAGTGACAAGTCTCAGCAGTTATTACCACCAAGTGTGACAACCTGAATTTGACAACCTAAGTTCAATTCACTGTACCCACATGGTGGAAACAGGAACCTAACTCTTGCAAGTTGTCTGATCTCTATGGTTCCCTCCCCAACTAAATAAATGTAAAATAGATAGATAGATAGATAGATAGATAGATAGACAGGTAGATGGATAGATAGATAGATAGAGATAGATAGATAGACAGACAGGTAGATAGATAGATAGATAGATAGATAGACAGACAGGTAGGTAGATAGAAAGGATGTAGTTTCAATCAATTACAGACTGCACTTATGATAGTGTTCTCAAAAGATTATAATGGAGCTGAAAAATTCCCACTACCTACTGATACCACAGCTATCTTAACACTGGAGTGCGACACATTACTCCTTTTGTGGTTGATTCTGGTATAAAGAAAGCAGTCATAGCAAACCATGGTACCTGAGAAAAACTACATATAGTTTTTTTTTTCAGATAAGATCTCACTTGGTAGCCCCTGGCTGGCCTGGAACTCACTATGTAGATGAGGCTGTCCTCACACTCACATAAATCTACATGCCTCTGGCTTACTTGGATTAAAGGTGTGCATCATCACATTAGGTGTCCATCTAGGTTTGCCTAACAGTAAAATTGCCCCTGCTTATTTGTTTCTCAGAACATATCACTGTTGTCCAGCAATGCCTGCTGTAAGTGAAAACAGGAATTACTGCAGCAGCTGTCAGTTTATTTAGATAAAGGGGTTTCATTTTCCTGGGTATTAAAAATCTTAGAGTCTCCTATATATAACACAGTACTTGAAAAACCAGTGAGGGCTTAGGTTTCATCCCTAGGGAGAGAAATGAAAGTGGCATCATCTACATTGATTTAAAAAAATTACTGTGTGTATTTATATGATGGGTATGCCTCAGCATACATGTAGAAGTCAGAGGACAACCTTGTAGAGTGGATTCTCGTCTTCTACTTTTATGTGAGTTCTGGGGGATTATGTGACAAGCACCCATCCTGGCGCAGCATCATTTATTAAGGATAGCTTTGAAGGGAGGTGTTTTATATAGTAAACACATATAGATAGATGGAAAGACGCAGTACAGGAAGGTGGACAGATGCTCAGTGGATAAGAGCATATATGCTGTCCTTGCAGAGGTTTGTGCTTAGTCTTAGTACCCACATGGCAGCTCCATGTAACTTCAGTTCCAGGGGATATGATACCGTCTTCTAATTTCACTGGACACCAGGCACACAGTAGATGCACATACACACAAGCAGCCAAACACTCATACATATTGGCAAAAAAAAAAAAAACAACCCACATTCAGAAACAGGAAAGTATTTTTGAGAAGACTTTAAACAGAGCAAGAGAACAAAATGCCAGATGAGATCACATGATGCCATAAAATGTGTATACCGATCATAATACTTTGTGACACCGCTCACTGCTATACATATTACGCATGACACACAAACATGTCAGTTTTCCAAATCATAAACAGGAAGAAGCCTCTAGACAGATCACTCACTCATGGTAATGTATAGCTTAAGATGCTTGTCTGTTAGTTAAAGCAAAAAAAGTTCAACTATTCTAGCTATCTATTTATGGCATATAAAACTTATAAACTTCAGACATTGAATGTGTGCAATTGAAAGTTAACTTTATAGTTTAATTTTTAAATTTGTTTTTTTAAGGTAATATATTCTGGGGTAGTCATGCAGTAACATACAAAGATAGCAAACTAGAATTTAAAATCTTGTTACTGCCTTTTATGTGTGTATGTGTGCAGGCATGACATGTGTCAAGGTCAGAGAACAACTTGTGAGTGAAAACAGTTCTCTCCTTCCACTCTGTGGATCCTGAGACTAGAACTCTGATAGGTTTAGTGGCAAGCACCCTTAACTGCCGAGCCATCTCAGCAGCCCAACAAGCTAGGAGTTTAAAATAACCAACACAAATAAAGGCATTAAAGGGACTATTGGTAAAGATAGAATAGGTGAAACAAATTGTGAACTTCAGTGTTTAAGTCAGAAAAGAGATTATTTCCTATTTCCAAAATAATAATTAGTTTTACAACGAAGTAGTGTACTTCAGCAAAACAGTACACGATGTGCTACTTTGGCCTCTTGGGAAACGTGGCATGTTAATCAAGTTTGTTAGAAAGAGATGCTGATCGCTTTTAGTCATAGTCTCTTGAAAAGTTCATCAAGATATTCATTTAGAGAGAAATGGCGATGCGGGGGTGGGGGATGGGCTTCGGTGGTGGAGCTAGAGATAGGGGAAGCAAAAAGCTCGGTTAAGATCAGAAGTGGTTCACGGGTGCCTTAATTTTTAACTGGTTGCAGAACCAGTAGCTTCAGCTGTGTATTTGTTATCTACAGCTTCCTTACAGAGATATATAATAAATTTACAAAAGTCTCACGGTGTATTTTCATATTCTTAAATCAAGTAAGGGTAGTATTTAAAAGCCATGACCTAGAATTCTAGAGCAGATCTGTAAAACAAGCAAACAGACAAATAAAACAGACCCCTCGCCAAAAAGCAACAGAAATTGGTGCCTTCCGTAGATTCGTTCTTGCCTATTTTTGATGCAAAACAAACCCGCTTTTTTAGATCCTACTTTTCTACCTCTGGTGAAAATAGGACATTTTCGGTGACTTTTTCCATCTCTGGGAAATTTGTATGTGAAACATGTAATTGCTATGCAATAAGCCAAGTGGAACCGTGACGCAAATGATCCATTGCAAATTGCTTTACAAAAATGATGTCATTTGGCGTTGATCTAAGTCACTTTTATAACAGGTACCATTGACAAAACTCCTCTCATCCGACGGTGTGCAAGATGCAAAAGTGGAATTTTCTGGGTTTCCTAGCCCTCAACTTGCGCACTGTGTGTTCGCCGCAGCGCCACGGGGCCCACCTCCTGGTCAGGCGAAGTGACCCTGTCGCCCGGGGGAAGTGCACTGCCGAGTCTCTCCAGCCCCGACGGCAGTGCTCAGAGGGGAAACCTTATCCGATTCTGCCTGCAGAGCCCCGCTACCTCTATCCCCTCATGCCCCTTCCCCGCCGCGCCACCCCAACCCCGCCCCCGCTACTGTAGCAGGCCCGCCTCTGGGGCAACGCGCGCACGCAGCTGGCGTGGGACAACCCTCCCTCTACCCGGTTCCCACACCCGCTCCTGTTCGTGGCGCCGGAAGTGACGCGCCTGGGCTGAAAGATGGCGGCATTGGCGCTCGACCAGGGGGAAGGTAAACACCCGCCAGGCGGCGCGCTGGCCCCCACGGGGCGCCTTCAGGGGCTAAGGGGGCCTCCCGGGCCTGCTCTCTAACCCACGGCTTCCCGTCCCCGCCCTCTCTCTTGGAGAAGCTTGTTTCAGCGTCCTAGAGACCCTGGCCCGGGCCCCTAGCCCGTGGACCCCGCCTCCCTGGGCGGGCCCCGGGCGGCTCCCGCGGCCCGCAGGGGGCGCGAGGCCCGGAGCGGCCCCTGGCTCGTGGCCCCCCACGCCCCGCCCCTTTCCCGCCCCTTTCCCGCTTTCCTCCACCCCCGGCGTGGGTGATCCCGAGGCTCCGCGCGCTTTGGGGCAGAAACCCGGAGACGCCGTCGTCTATGTCGTTACTGCTGGCGTTTCTATTACCCTCGGCCCCCTCAGCTGTCCCCCAGTTCGTGGCCCTAAGTCGGCTTTCCTGCTGAGCCCCGTGGGGTGCCGCGACGTCCCCCGGTATTGGCAAGGCTGGGCCCCGACGCCGCGCGCATCACGCCTAGCCCAACTGTTTGGACTCGCCACTCAACCGCTGTCTTCTTTCCCAGGACTGCTTCTTAGGGGGCCTCCGGCTTGCACGCTCGCCCCGCGCCGGAGCGCTCCGGCCCGGCCAGGGAGCGGCCCCTTGTAGAGGTCCGAGAAGCCTATCGCGGTCCATCCCGGCGCCCGACCCTCCCACCGTTCGGCCACTGGCCCGCTTCTTCCTGATGCAGACTGCCGTCCACTAGAGGCTGGACAGGACCCCCGAGGTGCGTAGCCGCCCCTGGCCGCCGGCCTGCGGAGCCCAGGCTTAGCCCGCGGCCCCGAGGATGGCACGGGTTCCGTGGCCCTCACGGCACTGGCCGCACTCAAACATTTTATAGATGCTGGGAGCTAATTTGTTTTTGAGTTTACTTAAATTGTTTGAAATGTAAATTTTTTTCTGGTGTGGGGGGGGAGAGGGAGGGAGAGGAAAAAAAAGGAAGAAGCATAATTCAGCCATTTTTTGCAGCATAGAGCTGCAGGTACCATGATTATTTCCCCCCCAACCGGTTCCTTCCCTTTAAAAATCCTGTTTGTGCCTGAAATAGAACTATGCGAAATGTGCGGCATAATGCGTGGAATCAGAATGTCTGGGTCCGACTGGGTGACTGAGAAAATCTCGTACTGAGGAAATCTCGCACGGAGCCTCAGTTTCTTATCTATGCAATGTAGTCAATAGCCATATCAGAAAGGTAGTGAGGACTATATGAGGTCATATATGTGAAAATAATCTATAGCTGTAAAGTGTTGTAGAAAATGTAAGGTCATTTGTTTAGGTAACCTTTGCTTGAGTGGTTAATGTGGCTAACTGTTGCTGCCTCTTAATTTCTATATTATAAGTAAATAAGTACGGAATAGCAGAACAGCGCAGTGATGGATAGCTGTTTAATAGTCAGTGTTGGTTGGCCTTCCTCCTACAAAATGCGAACTGCTTATTTAAATAACGGTATCCTTTAATTCAAATTTAATGTTACTATAAGGCTTTTCATCTTTCTAGGCCTCTCAGCCCCTTTTCTTACTCAGAATATTTAACAGCTTATATTTATTTAGTCTTTTATATTTTTAAGGGGTTCACTTCCTTTGTCAATCTGATTTACTGTTATCATTTTAAAAGTGTTTTTTTAGTATATAGGATTTAATTTCAATGTTTGCTTTTCATATCTACAGAACAGGATGACTGAATGCTTCTACTCATTTAAAAATGGTTTTTAAAGAGCTTACACATGCATTCATGTTTCCCAAATGCTCAATAGATCTAGAAATGTACAGGGGATTTCAACGTTTTAGCTCTTAATGCAATATTAGTGTAATTCAGTTCTCATTTTTAATTACAGCACTTAGTAGGTGCTTTGAGTGCTAGTTTGACAGTAGTAAAAGATGTTAATTAATACTCTTTACTACCTGTTAATTGGCAAAAAAAATAAGGTAGTAAATATTTGTGGCTCAAAAATAGAATTTACTTTCTAGAATTTCAAAACTGTAGAATGTTTTGGCTTAAAATAGTCAATTAAAAGTGAAAAGAGCATTTTGGAGTATATTATTTTTAGTTGTAAAAATGTTTTTTTTTCCTGAGTAGATGTTAAAATTTTAATTCCCTGGTCCAATGCCAGTGGTCTTTCACAGTATGCTTGTGTGTTTTATAAAAAGACAGAGTAATTTAAGGTAGGCAGGATTAAGTTGGAAAAGGAACAGCTTTAAAATAGCTGCTTTTATATTTTGGGTTTATCCCTTGTTCTGAAGATAATTTTTGTAGATCACTACTTTATTGGGCATTTCTGAATTTGACCTCTTTGCCTTGCTTTGGGTTATTTGGGGCTAAAATCTTGGAACCAAGGCTGGCTTGACTGACTTCATGGGTATTCAGAAGCTGGGGTTTATACTTGGTTTAATGATGTGTGTAAACCAACATTGTACAACATAAATGAATGGTAAAATTTGTGTTAATAATTTAAAATTTTAACTTTACTTAGGACAACATATACCAACAACTAAAAACATATCATGACAAGTCAAGAGAGATGAGAGAAAGGAAAAGATGTCATAGTTTAGTACCTCTAACATTTTTCCCCTGATTTTGACCCTCTACATATGATACTGGTGCCCCATTGTCAGGTTTGGGGACTGAATGTTATATGAGGACAGTGACTCTTGGTCTGGGTGGGGCATGTGCTATAGATTAATTTGTTGTCAGATATTTCCTCAGAACTAGAATGCTATAGCTCATTTGGGCTTTTTTAAAACTGAAGAACAACAAAAGCTGGCCATTGGTGAGGGCTTGTAGAAATAGTGGTTTATTAGGAAGGGGTAGAACCCAGAAGACCCTGGCTCCATAATTTGATATCATAACCTTAGTTAGGCTCATAGTTTGGATTTTTTGAACTCTTTTCTTTTTTTTTTTTTTGGTTTTTCAAGACAGGGTTTCTCTGTGTAGCCCTGGCTGTCCAAGAGCTCACTCTGTAGACCAGGCTGGCCTCAAA
Organism: Grammomys surdaster; assembly: GCF_004785775.1. Classification (NCBI taxonomy): domain Eukaryota; kingdom Metazoa; phylum Chordata; class Mammalia; order Rodentia; family Muridae; genus Grammomys; species Grammomys surdaster. Next base: position 432,330 of record NW_021604776.1, on the reverse strand, counting down.
CTCAGAAATCCGCCTGCCTCTGCCTCCTAAGTGCTGGGATTAAAGATGTGCGCCACCACTGCCCGGCCATAGTTTGGATTTTTCATCTTTAAATTGAAAGTGGTTATAGAACATGGAAGTTTGTGAAGTACAATTGTCTGTACATCAGGTATTTACTAAGTATTTACTATGTGCCACACACTGTTCTAGGTGCTGGAGATTCAAGTTAGTGTTAATAGTTTGAACAGGTTTTGTTTGTTTTGTTTTAGATTTTTCTCCCCCAGTCTTTCACTATAGCCCAGGCTTGCCTTAAACTTGGGGATATCCTTGTGCCCCAGCCTCCCATGTACTGGGATTATAGGCACATGTAACTATACCTGGCACAGACCAATTTTTTTTAAACAAAAGTTAGAGGTTTGATGGCCCATTTCTAAAGTTGTAGCACTAGGAGGTGGAGACAATAGGATCAGTTCAGAATCTTCCTCAGCAGGGGCAGCCTAGAATGAGACCCTGTCTCAAAACAAATGACTTCAGCATTAAATACAGGAGAAAAAAATAAAGCAGAGAGTGGAGATGTAGATTCTTTGTATATCTTTAGAGGGGTTTTGTAATTTTTGATTAAGTTTTTTTTTTTGTTTGCTTTTTTGAGACAGGGTTCCTCTGTATAGCGTTGGCTGTCTTGGAACTCACTATGTAGACCAGGCTGGCCTCGAACTCTTAGAAATCCACCTTCTCCTACCTCCTGAGTGCTGAGAATAAAGGTGTGTGCCACCAAGCCCATTGAGTTCTGTTATTTTAATATGGGTTTGGGACAAGGTCTCAATGAGTTGACTCTTCCCTAATGATCTAAAGGGAGTCATAGATATCTGGATAGAGTGATCCTAGCCAGAGAAGAACTGGTTTTCCAGGAACAGGAGCAACAAAAGGGAGAGGGGAGGAAGAGGAGAGGGAGAGGGAGAGGGAGAGGGAGGGAAGGAGGGGAGGAAGGAGAGAGAGGGAGGGAAGGAGGGGAGGAAGGAGAGAGGGAAAGGGAGGGTGGGAGGGAGGGAGAGGTGGAGGAGAGAGAGTGTGTGTGTGTGTGTGTGAGAGTGTGAGTGTGAGTGTTGAAGGAGCCTATCATTACCGTTTTAGGAACCACTGGAAAGGCTTTTTTAAGTTATCTCTGCTCTAGGTATACCTTGTATTACTGTTGGCATAAAAGTAGGTGACCATGGGGCTGGAGAAATGGCTCAGTGCTTAAGAGCACTGGTTGCGCTAGAGGACCTGGGTTCAATTCCCAAAATCCATGTGGCAGCTCACAACCACCTGTAGTTCCAGATGATCCTAAACTCTGATGGCTCTCATGGCCACTAGGCACTTAACATGGTACACAGACATAAGCAGCCAAACATTCATATACATAATAAAATATTAAGAAAATTTAAAGCATAGATGATGTTTTAAATCTGAAGGTTTCCTAGATCTTTAATTAAAACATGTAGGGGACAAAGACAGGTTCTCTGAGTTAAAGCTCTCCAGTGCTACAAAGTGGGAAATGCTGTCTCAAAATAAACAACGTGCCGCCCCCACCCCCAATAAAACATAAGTAGATGCCTATGTTTTTTTTAATTTTCTTTGTTTTTTTTTAATTTCCTTTTTTTTTAAGACAAGGTTTCTACATAGCTCTTGCTGTCCTGGAATTTACTTTGTAGACCAGGCTAGCCCCATACTTAAAGAGAACTGCTTGTCTCTGCCTCTCAAGTACTGGGATTAAACCAAGGATCAAGCTCAGATCATCAGGCTTGGCAACAAGCTCCTTTACTCACTGAGCCATCTCACTGGCTGTTGGATTCTTTAAAAAATTACAATTGTCTGTCTGTCTGTTTGTCTGTCTGTCTATTGTGTTTGCATACATGTGTACAGGCCACACAACATGAATGTAGAAGTCAGAGAACTACTTGTAGGAGTAGGTTCTCTACTACCATCAGGGTCCCACAGATGGCACTCAAGTCATCCTATTTGGCTGCAGCCACCTTTACCCTCTGAATAAGCTTAGTTTTCTCTCTTTAATGTGAGATCCTTAAAGCTCATTGGGCTGAGATATATTTCACTGATAGAGCATTTGCATCCCATGTGTGAAGCCCTGGGCTCTGTCTGCAAGCATTGAGGGAAAAATCTAGCCGAATAATTGAAACAAATAAAAACAGATAGAAAAAGTTTCTTTTGTCCTTGATAATATCTTTGAATTAAGTTAATACTGCATCGTGGACTTGCAGGAAATCTGTATCATAACAGCAGGAGCTACCAAAAGATTCCTAATAGTTATATAATTCTTGGGGGAGAATGAAATGCTAATAGTACATGATTTGTGATTTCGTGTTAAAATGCAGCTTAGAAGATTTGGGATTTTATTTCCCAAATGAGACTGTTCCTAGAATTCTCACTGGATGAAATCTCTAAAGACCATGGAAGCTGATTTCCATGACATCACTCTTGGGCTACTTTTTCTTGTAGTAAAGGAGTATTAAAGATGAAAATAGCATTGAAACAGGTGGGTTTTTTCTTAGTTTTCTTATATTACAGGATGACTAAATACTAAAAATGTCTGTGAAGTAAACCGATTTGGATAATAGGTGCAGTCTTGAGGCTGGAGGACTAGGTCTTTCTTAGCAGTTTAAGTCATCATTTGCAGTTTAGTACTGAGCTATAAAAATGTTATGATGACAAGAGTTTCACTATCAAACTAATACACAGTCCTTTCTCCCACATTCAGCTGTGTTCTTTCCCGATTTGGGTAGTATGTATTTGAGGGTAAAATGAATGATTCTTAGAGCTCAAAAAACAAACAAAAAAACAACCCAAAACATATTTTGAGAAGTTGGCTGCTTTGAGATTGTTGAGTTTAAAATTAATGGATAGATTATAGAAATTATGTGAGATTTTATGATTTAGAAATTAATTCTGTTTTTTTTTTAAAATAGTAAGCTTCACACTTTCATTTCAATTTGTAAGTATGGCATTTACTTCATAAGTGTCATTTTTGGTAGAACAGTTCGATGGTGAAGGCAGTATGGAATCATTTACAGTTTTCATTAAGGATAAACAGCGGTTTGAGAGTCTAGCTTTTATACTGAACAGCTTACAGTTTTATATGAGTTTTCAGGCAGCTTTGGGAGAAATATGAAAGCAATAAATTACTACATATGTCACAAACATGGAAGTTAGTTGATTTCAAAGATCTATTTAGTTCTCTAGAATTTAGCCTTCAAATCAGAATGGTAGCCTTCTAATTTCTGTGCCTTTGATTTCCTTCCAGTTTTACCCCCACCAGACTTCTTTCTTTACTGGTCACTAGAGAGTTTGAACTGTTAGAAATTTCAGTGATATATATATGTATATGTATATATATACACACACATATACATATGCATATATATACATGTATATACACACATATATATGTATATATGTGTGTATATATATATACATATATATAATATATATATATATATATATATATCTGTAATCGTCTTCCAAGGCAGAGTGAGTGTGTGTGTGTTTATGTGTATTTGTTTGTTTGCATGTGCGCATGTTTTGTGTAGTCAGTCATCTTCCCTTCACTGATATTCTTTATATCTCAGAATTTATTTGGATTCTAAAGAACTTTGGTTTATGAGGGTTGTATTGATTTATGTAGAAACCAATGCTAGGGAATTTAAAAATACTTGTAATTCTTTTGAGAGGTAGCATCCTTAAGTTACATAAATAATGATTTCTAATGAGAATTTTATATCTTCTAAAAATTTACAAAACTGTAATTAAACACTTGAAGCTAGGTGTAGTGGCTCATCCACACACTTGGGAGATTGAAAAAGAATTTGTGAGTTCAAAGTCAGCCTGGACTATAGAATGAGATTCTGTCTCAAAAAACATAAAACAAAAATCCTTAATAATTAGATTATTTTGCTGACCATATTCTTACAAATCTTTATGTAACATTTGGACTTATAAAAAGTATGACAGATATTCACATTCTGAATACTCCTCACATCTGGAAATCAGAAAGTAAAGGTAACAGGTAAGTTGTTTTTGAGAGGGGGCGCCCCCCCCCCCCGTGTGTGTGTGTGTGTGTGTGTGTGTGTGTGTATGTGTGTATGTGTGTGTGTGTGTGTGTGTGTGTGTGTGTATGTATGTGTGTGTACTGGGAATTGAGCTCTGAATCCAGGGTCCTCTACCACTGAGGTATTGATTCTAGCCAGCTCCCTCCCATGCTTTCTCAGTGCCAAGTTGATAAAACAAGACACACTGTTCAGTGTTTCTTTCCTAGTAGTATAAGCATGCCTTGTAATTTAGGTTCATTCCTCTTTTGGAAAACAATTACTTTAAATTCTGAAGGCCAAGTATAGAATATGTACACATTAGGTTTATAAGCCATAATTTGCCCTGATCTGAAGATATATTATGAGAAATGAGGATATAGAATTTCTGAATATTTAGCATTTTGTATGTTAGTAATAATTTTCTCAAACGCTCCTTATTTATTGGATTTTTTTCCCCAGCTCTCATTGAGTTAGATATTTGAGTTTTGTGTTATACTTCTTATAATTATTACTTTCTTTCTAAAATTGGTATAATTTTGTAGAGAATTTTTATATAAGATTTTATATCCTTTTTACAGTCTTACATTTGCCTTTCCTCATTATTTTTTAATTTATGTAAATGTGTGTTTTTGTATTATAATTTTCTTTTTTCTGTTTGAGTTTAAACCTTGCCATTCTAAGTCTTTTTTTTCTTTGTAGTGTCCAGGGTATGAATTGTGAACAAGTTGGTTTTGTTTCACGTGTTCATTTGTAAGTTGGTTATTTGATGCCTTAAATGTTGATATAAATCTATGCTGTTTAGTAGAATATGTCAGACACATAATTCATTTTAAAAATTTTGTTAGCCATAGGATTTTTTCTTTTACTATGAGAGAAACAGGTAAAATTATTTTTAGATTCTTTTAAATTCTTTATTTTTTAAAAGATCACAATCTCATCTTTTTAAAAGTTTTTATTATTTATTTAATGTATATGAGTACATTGTCACTCTCTTTAGACACACCAGAAGAGGGCATTGGATCCCATTACAGATGGTTGTGAGCCACCTTGTGGTTGCTGGGAATTGAACTGAGGACCTCTGGAAGAGCAGTCAGTGCTTTTAACCTCTGAGCTATCTCTCCAGCCCCCTTAAAAATTCCTTTTTTATGCCCCTCTTCCCTTCTATTATTAAGGTATGTACCCTCTCTTTTTAACACTTTTTAAAGTAGATGTGTAATCTTGAATAGTGTCTATCTGTAAACCTTAGTGTCTTCATCTATCAAGTAAGTTACAGTTGGTCTGGGTTCTGATAAGGTGGGCTATGATTCAAAGTGTTGTTGCTAAGGTTTCTATGAGGTTAGCAGGATATTATTCAACTTCTAATTGGGCTTACTATTGGGCTTGAGTGGCACCAAGAGAAAGGATGCAGTACTAATAGTGCACTTCAGAGCCATGTATCATGCTAAGTGCTGTATATGTACTAAGTCATTTAATTCTCAGAGCATCCAATAATGTAGATTCTATTACTATTAGTACCCTCGTTTTACAGATGAAGACCTTAGGCCACAGAGAAGCTAAATAGCTTGCTGTAAAGTCACAGAGCTAGTAGAGGCAGAATTACAATTTGATCTCTTGAGGGTGACTCTAGATCTGACTTTGACTCATGCTTTTATTGAGAGGCTGTATGGTGTTGTCAGCTCATCATGGGGTATTTCTGCTTCTATACATCCTTCCCATTCAAGTGTAAGTTACTAATTCTGGTCTAAAGCTGTTAATCTTACTGTTACGTGCATTGAGTGGGAAAGAAATTACTGCATATGCCCTAGCCATCACAAATTACTTTCAAGTTGATGTAGATCTTGTATTTAGATTATGTATGTGTCTTGGTGGAACTTTAAAGTATCTATCCTTTGTTTGCTTGTTTGTTTAGTTTTTTGAGATTGGGTTTCTCTGGACAGCCCTGGCTGTCTAGGAACTAGCTCTGTAGAACAGATTGTCATTGAATTTAGAGATTACCTGCCTCTGCCTCCCAAGTGCTGGTATTAAAGGTGTGAACAACCACTACCCAACTTTAATTTTAATATGTATTTAAGAGCTTTGCATATCTATATAATCATATAAAAATCAGAAAATCAAATGAGAATAGTATGCCTCAAAAGTTCAGAGATTATGTCTAATGTGCACTCTTTCTCTCTCTCTCTTTTATAGAGACAGAAGACTAAGAAATCTTAAGTAACAGATATTTCTGCTCTAAGACTGTTATTTAGGATCTTTTGCTATAAGTAGAAGTCAGCTTAGCTAATAACAAGGGAGACTATTCCAAGAACATAAAGATTTCTTTCAGATCTGGATCTGGGGACTGGAAAATGAAGGTGTTACAAAGCACTCTGTATTCTTGTCTAGGCATTATTTTTTCTCAGTTGACACGTTTCTGTGATAATTAGGCCACAAGTGAATGCCTATAGCTGCTCTTTGAAGTGTTTAATTCTAGTAATACATAGTATACAACCCTTCTTCCCTTTCTCCTCTCCCCTGCCTTTCTAGATTTGTTGACAAAATGGTATTCATCGCCAGGCAGTGGTGGCGCATGCCTTTAATCCCAGCACTTGGGAGGCAGAGGCAGGTGGATTTCTGAGTTCGAGAGTTCGAGGCTAGCCTGGTCTACAGAGTGAGTTCCAGGATAGCCAGGGCTACACAGAGAAACCCTGTCTCGAAAAAACCAAAAAAAAATTGGTATTCATCTTGATTAACATTTCCCAGGTAGATTTGACCATATGTGATTGGGGCTAGACCCAAAGAGGAGCCTAGCTGGTAGGAATTCTAGGCAGGCTGGGCAAACAGAGGATGGTACTCAGTACTCAAAAGAAGTGTGCTTATGTCTTCGGATTTTTTTTGACATGCTTGATTGCCATATGGTATTTGTGTCATCATTAGGTATTTTGATCACTTTTTTTTTTTTTTTCCGAGACAGAGTTTCTCTGTATAGCCCTGGCTGTCCTGGAACTCACTCTGTAGACCAGGCTGGCCTCGAACTCAGAAATTCACCTGCCCCTGCCTCCGATCACTTTTTTTTTTTTGAGACAAAAATCACACTGTAGGCCAGGATGGTTTCCAACTTGTAGAAATCCTCCTGCCTCAACTTTTCAAGTAGCTAGGATTATAGGAATGACCTGTGGGACTGCGTAAGGGTATCCTGGGTCATGATGGAGCAGGTGCCTAGAACCCCAAGACTCTGCAAATTCTGGGTAGGATTCTGCATGAGAACCGGCAGGAGTTTGGCACCCCCTAGAACCCAGGATCCTGAAAAACAGTCACGGTCTCCATAGAATTACATAGGCCAGGCTATAGGCCTCAGGCCCTAGGGATTTACATACTAATGAAGGCCAGAGGGCAGAGCAAATTAAACATGCCTCCCCCAGATCCTCCCCCAATCCTCCCCCTTTCTCCCTCCCTACATAACTCTGGACTGCCCTGAGTTCTGGGGGGTATGCCTAGATCCATCTATCATCTGCCATGACAATAAACCTTTTTGGAACCAAGGACTTCCTCCTGTTATTGGGGCCTGTCGTTGCCAAGGCCTCCAGGCCGCTGGAACCATAGGATTCCTCCGGAATGTGAGACCCGCCACAGCGGTGGAAGCCCCTCTGGCGCCACACCGCAGAGCTGGCCTTCTTAAATTTTCCCCACAATGACCCACCAGACTTGGGTTTGGATTACTTTTTTGATATATCCTGCAAGAAGATCATAAGCTGAGTCAGGCCTCAAGTGCATAGCCTGTCTCTCAAACAAAAATACTCCCCTCACAAAAAAGTACAATACCTCTTTTATTTTTGCTGCATAGGGATTGAACCAGTATAGGAATTGAACCTGGAGACTTGCACATATGGAGTTGTATTGCAGGTCATGTATCTCCTTTGAATGTTGTCATTTAGAGGCTGGAGAGGTGGCTTAGTGGTTAAGAGCACTTGTTGCTCTTACAGAAAGTGAGTTTGGTTCATAGAACCCACATGATGACTCACAAGCATCTGTAGCTCCAGCTCCACCAATCAAGTGCCATCTTGTGAACCAGGCATAAATGTGGTGCACATACATACATGCAGGCAAAACAGTCATACACACAAAATAGATAAATGTAAAAAAGATCTTCATTTAGATACAGTTTTTTTATAAATCTTTATGAACGTTTTGAAACTTTTGAAACCTTTCTAGATAGTAGTGACTATGGATCACTTTTCTTACAGTGTTGAAGATTGATTTCAGGGTTTTGTGAATAGTAGTCAAGCACTGTACTGAGCTCCAGGCCTTAGAAAAGATCGCTGTGATATGAAGTTAGGTAGGTAGGTAGGTAGGTAGGTAGGTAGATTGATTGATTTAGGCAATGTCAAAATAACAGATTAACAAAATAGAACACTCTAATCATAGTATATGAATGGTAATGTCTAGGCTTCTGTTGTTAAATTATCGTTGAATGTGACTGGTATATCTGAATTATCAGTGATAATTGGTAACCATGACCTTGAGAAAGTAATGAAATACCAGAATTTTTATCCAGTTTAATTTGTTATGATGTTTTACTTTATAATTATTTTGAAAATTGGTAGTTAGCATTATGGTAGCTTTACACTAATCAGAAGGTTTGATTATCCAGATACCATGCTGTTTGAGGTCACTTTTGTTCTAGTATTTTATATTTGTACATATGCCTTATATCACTGGGAAACTTCTGAGCTAATTTACTTTACTTTAAAAAATGTTCTAGACAAGCTGGGCCTTGTGGTTCAACACCTTTTAATCCCAGTACTTGGGAGGCAGAGACTGGGAGATCTCTGTCAGTTTGAGGCTATCCTGGTGTACAAAGAGTGTTCCAGGACAGCCAGGGCTGTTGAACAGAGAAACCCTGTCTAAAAAAACAAAAAGCAGGGAACTGGAGAGGTGGTTCAGTGGTTAAGAGCACTGACTGCTCTTCCAGAGGTTCTGAGTTCAATTCCCAGCAACCACATGGTGGCTCACAACCATCTGTAATGGGGATCTGTTGCCCTCTTCTGGTGTGTCTAGAGACAACAATAGTGTACTCACATACATGAAATAAATAAATCTTTAAAAAAAAAGCAAACAAACAAAAATTTCAGACAAGAAAAAAGTTGATGAGTAGTTAGTAGCCTAGGTTGACTTTCAATCCTCTATGTGACCAGGCTGATCTCAAACTCAGTCTTTTTGCCTTAGCCTTCTGAATGTTAGGATTTAGGTGTGCACTTTGCCTGCTGACTCTAATCTTGCATGTGTGAGTTAAAATAATTCTGATAAATATGATTATGTCATCTAGAACAGCCCCCCCCATAACAATAGCCCTCTGTGTCCTATGTTTCTCAAAATTTCATATTAAAAATATTTTTTAGTGGTCTTGTAAACCCTTAATTCCAGCACTTGGAAGGCAGAGGCAGGCAGATCTCTGAGTCTTAGGGCCAGCCTGTTCTACAAAGCAAGTTCCAAAACAGCTGGGGCTACATAGAGACCCTGTCTCAAAAAAAAGATTTAAAAATATTTTTAAAAATTATTTTTGCTTTTTTTTAATTTTTATTTTTTTTGGACAAGGTCTTACTGTGTAGCCATGTTCAGCTAGGAGGCAAAGGCAGGTAAATCAGAGTTCACGACCAGCATGATTTACATAGTGAGTTACAGGCCAGCCAGGGCTGTATTGTAAGTCCCTGCCCCCAAACAAAAACCTGGTTAAAATTGTATAATTTTAAATTAATGACATGCTAAATAAATATTTTGATCTTAATTTCATTTAGTGAATAACTGTGCTATCTTTGATTAGTGAACATTTAATGTGTTAGGCTCAGTAGGCCTTAAAGATGGGTTAAAAGATTAATAGCATTGGGTATAGTAGTCCATGACTATAGTCATAGCTCTTTGGAGACTGAAGCAAGAGAATTGCTCTGAGTGTGAGGCTAGCTTGAACTACATAATGAGTTACAGAAGTTATAGGCCACTATGGCTATAGAGTATGACCTTGGCAAAAAAAAGACATGGGGAGAAGTGGGTACTTAGAATGTCTCTCTTGATAAAATGAAAATTATAAAAGAAAAAACTGAGTAGGGGCAGATAGGATTAGGATTCTGTTTAGGTATATTGATTTTGAAGTCCCAAATATAGTGTACAGAAGTGTTTGTTGCACAATTGATTTATTATATGGCAGAATGGAGGAAGGATTGAAATATGGAAAGACTGTCAAGATATTTGTGAAAGTAGATCTTAGAAACCATGGATTTAGACACAATTGTTTAGAGGGACACAGTGTTTAGATGAGAGAAGGGGGGCAAAAACTGATTTACAGGTGACAAATGCTCCAGGGGTTAGTTTGAGAAAAGTGAACCCATGAGTGAGAATGAAGAATGAGTAGAACCCATGGATGAGAATGAAGAAGAGATTCAGAATAATGTATGCTGCTGACAGCCATGAGCCAGTGGCTTATATCATGCTGCAGAAGGGTTCAAGAAAAAAGAGAGACCAAGCAATCAGGCTTTTGAAGATTTTTGTTAGCAGGTTTTTGTAAAAACAGTGATATCTTTTAATTGTAGATATATTATTACAAAACAGATTAGCCGTTAGTGAAACTGCCTGACATGCCACCATGCCAAGAAAACCATTCTTAATATTTTTGGTCTTGTACCCTTTCAGACTATTTTTTAAGATCTATTTTTATGTGCATAGATGTTTTGCCTGCATGTATGTCTGTGCTAGGGTGCCAGATCCCCTGGAACTGGAGTTACCATGTGAGTACTGGGAATTGAACTGGGGTTCTCTAGAAGAGCAATCAGTGCTCTTAATCTTTGAGCCATCTCTCCAGCTTTCAGACTTTTTCTTTTAGGAGTCAGGCTAGTCTTGACCTAGCTTTGTATCCAAGGATGACTTTGAACTCCTATTCCTCCTCCTTCTACACTGAGATTGCAGGTATATGCCACTCCACCCAGCTCAGACTTTTTTCTTACTAACATTCTTTTGTTATGTCAACTCAAGCCAGGTTCAACACTGATTAAAATAGGTTAAAAAGTTAAAAGATAGTGTCATAGATAACATATTGAAGCAGTAGGAAATCTAGTGATCACATCCTCATGAGAGTGGAGGAGTGGTGGCTTAGTGTCTTGAATGCTGCTTTTTCCTCCTTAACCACATCTATTGTACAGAGAAGATTCCTGCTTGGCACATATATCCATATGTAGTGGAGTACCTGGCACACAGGTGCTTTTCCTTCAGTAAATAACAGGGAAGCTATGGTAATAGACTAGTGAGATTGACAGGTGTTGCCTCTAGAAGGAGGAGGTAGAGTAGGTGACAGAAGTCAGATGTATCGCCAGTTGCTTAGTTGGAAAGGCTCTTGGTCCAAACACCCAACCAGAGGGAAAAAGAATTGAGATTAGGTCCCAGCATTGTCACTTGGTAGGGTAGCCACAGATGTCGACTTTTGATTGTGTTTTTCAAAGCCTGGTAATGTTTCAGCAGAGGGCTCAAACATACAATTCCAAAACATGAGGTATTTTAGACTATTTTCAAAGTGGCTGTATTGTGGGGCATGTGATATACTTTTGTATTTCTAGGATTTGGGAGTCTGAAACAGGAAGATGCTGTGAGTTCAAGGCCTGGACTGTAGCAGAGTGAGACTCTGAAATCCTGTCTGAAAACCACCTCTCCTTCAATGGTTATGATATTCCAGAGATTTGTCCTTATCAGTTAATCTTAGTTTGGTAACATCTCTTTGATTGTGCATCAGTACTCACCAATAGGGAATGGTCTTACAGTTGTTTACTGTCCACAGACACTGAAGGTCTACCTCAAGAGTGAAAGACAGATCAACATGGTTTTTGTTTAGTTAGAAGGTATGTAGGATAGGCAAAAAGGCAAAGAGGCGAGGGAAATGGAGGCCCTGCCAGGGGTTGTTGATCTGATATGAGTTAAGATATACTAAGACGTGAAGAAAGAGGAGGAAGGTTACTAGCTATGGTGGTAGAGGCTTATGATCCTAGCATTTGGGAGGCAGGAGGCCTGTGAGTCTTCGACTAGTTTGCACTATATGGTGAGTTTCTTTCTTTAGAAGGAGCAGTGTTTATTAGGAAGTTGATAGTTGAGGTTTCAGATGTAGACTAGTTCTGGATGAAGGCAGGTCTTAAAGATTTGCAGTGGAATAAGGACAGTATATAGGAGTTGAGAGATAGCGGCTGTGACTCAGTTTTTGTGTGTGTTGTCTTTTGTGAATGATGAATAGGTATATATAACTCAGCCAGGTGCCAGTCAGATGGGAGAGCCATTGATCAAGAAATGTGTAACAAGGGACAACAGAAGATGGATTTAAAAAAAAGGTTTATTTATTTTATGTATATAAGTATACTATAGCTGTCTTCAGACGCACCAGAAGAGGGCATCAGATCCTGTTACAAATGGTTGTGAGCCACCACACCATGTGGTTGCTGGGAATTGACTCAGGACCTCTGGAAGAGCAATCAGTGCCCTTAACTGCCGAGCCATCTCTCTAGCCCCAGAAGATGGATTTTTATCTTATTAAAAGGCCTAAGTTTTATTTAGGAAATGGATGGTCAAAAGTTAAGAAAAGGATTAGAAATATCTGTATGGTTTAAAAGAGTATTTTTTTCTAAGAGTACTGAAGGTAGGAATAAAAGCAGGATGTCTGGAAGGTGGGAATTTGAGGAAAAAAATGTTTAAATGAGATTGGAGAACCTACACATACATATATTTGGACCAACATATACATGTAATGAAATTTGTATATAGTAAAGGAAGGTTCCACAGGACACATAGGAAGGAGTTGTGAGGGCATTCAAGAATGGAGAAATCATTAGAGAAGAAGCTACGAGCTGTTTGATGATGCAAAGAAAGAGCAAGATGGACGATGGCCTGAGGTCAGTGCTAGTGGGAAAAAGAAATTACTTCAATTCATAAATAGACTAGACTAAGTTAGTTTATGTTTGCCTTATTTGGACCTAATTTATTTTTCTTATTTATATTTTTGTGATACTTGGAATTGAATCCAGGGCCTGCAAACGAAATACACATTCTTTTTCTGAGCTGTAGATCTGTTTTGTTGTTGTTTGAGATAAGGTCTCATTGAGAAGCTCTGGCTAGCCTGGAACTTGCTATGTAGGTAAAGCTGGCCTTGAACTCAGAGAGGTACAATTGCCTCTACCTCATTTAGTGTTGGAATTAAAGATATACCTCCATGCCCAGCCTCTTAGATCTAATTTTAATTGTATGGTCTTAGTTTCATTTCTTAACTATGTAGAATAATTTTTTTTACTTTCCTTTAAAATTACATACTGTAAATATAAAAAAGTATTCATCTGTTTCTTAAAAATGAGGTTAATCAGGTAAGTATAAAAGAGAAGAAGTGTTCTTAAAACTCACTACCTAGGTTCATCATTTTGGTATCTGTTCTTCCAGACTTTTTCTCGTCTGAACAAATATTTATTTTATTTTTGAAGGTATATTCAGTATATTGTGGTGACATCTAATAAACATCCTTTGTTAGGCTAGCCAGATTGCTATCACCACTCTTATCTGTATACTAATCTACCATTAGGGTATACCATATGTATTTAATAATCTGTTGTCAAACCTTTTTGTTTTAGAGTGTCTTGTTATATAATCCTGGTTTGCCTGCAACTTACTGCAATCCTCTTGCCTCTGCTTCTTGAGTGCTTGGATTATAGGTATGTTCCACATGCCCCATAAGTATTAAAACTTTTGAATATTTTTTGTGGACAGGGAAGGTCTGTCTATGTAGCCCAAGACAGGAACTTGTCTGGAACTTGCTGTGTAACTCAGGCTGACTTTGAATTCTCAGCAAGCTTTGTTTATCACTTTCCCTCCATTCTCCAACCATCTCCGTTTTTTCTTTTCTCCCTCCTTCATCATTCCTAGGCTAGCCTGGAACTCTGGATTCAAGTGATTTTTCTCTTTCAGCCTCTCCTATTGGAACTGCAGATGCATGCTGCTGTGTCAGATACTTTATAATGGTCTATTATACATAATGCTAGGAAGAAGAATTTTATCTGTACAACTTGGCATGTTTATCCAGTTATTTTCTTTGGGATGAATTTCTAGGCATTTTTGTTTTTTTTCTTCTATTTATTGGCTTTTCCTTAACTAAATGTTTGCATATGAAATCTTTTGTAATTCCTAATTTTGAAACATGAATATATTTGATGAATTATATAAAGTCAGATAGGTGGGTATTGTTTATAAGTTAACAGGTTACCAGCACTGTTTAATAGATCTGTCTTTAGTAGAGTCTTTTTTCCCAGGTAGGAAGCCAGAAAACATTAGCTTTGAAACTATCATAGAAGATTGCCTTCTCTTTAAGGGTTTATATACTTAGGACTTTGCTAGTTGACCTAATATATTATAAAAACTGTTATAATTCTTAATAGTACCTTCTCAATCTATGGTCATGATTAATACCATTTTCTTTAATTACTTTTTTTCAGGTGATTCATGGCAGGGGACGTGGAAGGATTCTGTTCCTCCATCCATGACACCAGTGTCTCTGCTGGATTCAGAGCACTGTATGAGGAGGGACTGCTTCTCGATGTGACTCTGGTTATTGAAGACCATCAGTTCCAGGCCCATAAAGCCCTCTTGGCCACCCAGAGTGATTACTTCAGAATTATGTTCACAGCAGACATGAGGGAACGAGATCAGGACAAAATTCATTTGAAAGGTCTAACAGCTACTGGTTTCAGCCACGTTCTTCAGTTTATGTATTATGGAACTATAGAACTAAGTATGAATACTGTTCATGAAATCCTTCAGGCAGCAATGTATGTTCAGCTTATAGAAGTGGTGAAATTCTGCTGCTCTTTTCTCTTAGCCAAAATCTGCTTAGAAAATTGTGCGGAAATTATGAGACTGTTAGATGATTTCGGTGTTAACATCGAGGGAGTCAGGGAGAAGCTGGATGCCTTTCTGCTAGACAACTTCGTGCCACTCATGTCCAGACCTGACTTCCTGTCATATCTGAGCTTCGAGAAGCTCATGTCTTATTTGGATAATGATCATCTGAGCAGGTTTCCAGAAATAGAGCTGTACGAGGCTGTGCAGTCTTGGCTGCGACATGATAGACGACGATGGAGACACACAGATACCATCATTCAGAACATCAGGTTTTGTCTGATGACTCCATCCAGCGTTTTTGAGAAGGTTGGTGCATTTGAAAGCAGTAGACAGGACTCCTCAATTTAGTTAAAGCAGATGTCTTTATAGATAAGATTCCCAGAGTTGGTCAGGAGTCAAAAAAGGAGGAGTTTATAAGAATATTTTATATATAAAATGCTGATTTTGTTATATCTTATGCATTCAGGAATTTTAAAAGTACATTTTGTGGGTGAAGGATAAACCAGGTAGGTAGTAGAATAGTTCAACTTTTCAAGTACCTTTAAGGTTAGATTATAATGTGATACAAGTATTACAAATTTACTTTAGCTCTTCTTAATGTAAAGTGGGCTAGATTATTTTTAAAAGTTAAGTAATCCATGCTAGAATTGGCATTGAGGATTTTTATAGTTCTACATGGTGCATATACATTAAATGCATTTTCTTATTTAAAATGCAGTAAGGGCACATACAATGCTCTTGATAACCAGTAGGCCACAGAGTGATAGTCTTCCATACTCTTGCCTATCTCTGTTCCCCATTTTAGTGTGAATACTAAGGTTAACCAGGAAAACAAGTTGTATGTCTAAAACATTTTGATATTTCCAAACTATTAGACCATAAATCTTCTATGTACACCCTTAAAGCATTTCTGTGTACATTCTACCATATAAATCTTTTTTAAAAATACTTTTTAAAAAAACAACCTTGGCCTTTTTGCATAAAAGCATCTTCATTTCTTTATCAGAGTCTTACTTGTGAGCCATTCTTGCCCAAAGGAGAGAGAGGAGCTTCAGTAATTGCTTAACTTAATTGGTTTCTAATCACATGGTTACCTTTGGGACTCTGTTTATTTCTTGCATCTTTCCTTCTTTCTAGAAAGCACACAAAACTTGGTTGATAAATACCCTTCATGCTAAAGCACTCAGCTTTAGTTACCAGATCTTGTGGAAAAAAAGTTTGATTATGCCATTTTAAAAATAAACAAATTTGTGCCTTTAAATAACACTCACCAGCCTGGCATGTTTTTTTTTTTCCTTCTGGACTGCTATGAAATGTCATTATCATCTTTAATTGAAAACTCACTTTTATGGAATTTTATCTTTATTCTCTGAATTTATTAGTATAACAAATAATTAAAACTAAAAAAATTTACTTGTTTTTGTTCAGTAGGAATGATCCCCACATCAACTATGTAAACCATTTGCTGCTTAGGTTTTGATTTTTCTACCTTTACTATTGTTTTTATTGCTGTCTTTCCCTGGGGATTCATGTTTTGTCTTTATGCATTAAATCTAGATGCTTTCTCACCACTAAAACAGGTCCCCGTGTCCCCCAGTTTCAATTTAGATAGAAGTAGAAAGTATTTGTAAAATACAAAGTGAAACGTCTCTTGTGGGACAATATAATCGTTAACTGATAGTTAATTTATAAATGTGGCGCTGCTAGGCTAGTCTATACTTCAGTTATCAGTGTTTAAGATAGGCAGTTGTTATAGTGGCTAAAAGATAATGCTATTGGGTAGTTGTTTAACAGTTGAACTTGCTGACTTCCTTTTGCACCTACAACATAACAGTGGTTATCACCATTCACTAGGCATTTGGTTTTATCATTATAAAAATGTTAAAGCTTCCTTCTGGAATTACTTTCTTAGGAAAATTTAAGACCCCATTGAGGAGAAATATTTTCATTGTTTTGTAATTATAAAATCTTTCACTTCTACTTGAGTAAGCTTGCCTTAATAGTGTGTGAGATTTAAGTTTAACAAACCAATTTGTGGCTTTTTAAGTGTTGAGATGCACTTCAGTTATGCAGATTACAGGTCTTTAGAAATACAACTTTAGAAACTAAATTGATATGGAAAATTTTGTTGGCAAATAAATATTTTAGATAAAGTGGTATATGCCTTTGATCCCAGCACTTAGGCAGAGGCCAGCCTGATCTACACAGCAAGTTCCTGAAACTGTGTAGCTAAGGCTATACGGAGAGACTCTGTCTCAAAGGTTTTAGACATCACATATCTTATATTTCAAGCTTTTTAAAATAGTATCCATATATTTTTCTTGTATTCAAAGCATTGCAGGTCCCAAACAAGGCCATTTTCTTTTTTCAAATAAGGCTTTTACTCTGTCCCAGGCTGGACTTAAACATATTCTAGAGCCCAGTCTGGCCTCATACTCAGGGGATCTTCCTGCCTCAGTCTTATCAACTGCAGAGATTATATGTCACATCTGGCAGAGAATGTTAATATGATCTTATTTTAGCTTTTACGTGTTTTAAACTTTCTGTTACAGACTTAGGTAAACATACAGAAAAGCTGAAGGAATAGAATTATCATTCCAAAACAAACATACCGTGTAAGTTAATAGTTGTTAGCATGTTTGCTAGATAGGTAGAGATTGTGTAGTCTTTATTATGTGTCCTTTCTTCCTTCCAGAATTGGTTCAAAGAACATTGTAGTCATTGTGACTATCATCCCTAAAAGCTTCAGCTATCATTTCCCAAGATTAAAGATATCATCCTACATAACCAAAATAGTATTGTCATATTCAAGAGAATTAACAATATTTCTTTAATATCATGTAACATCCAGGCCATTTTCTGTCATTTCAAAGGTGTCTTTTTTAGTTGCTTTTCATGAACTAAAATTTAATGAAGGTTTGTATAGTACATTTCGTTGTCTGTTTTAATTTTGAATTGTTTCTCCTTTTCCTTGTTTGTTATAAGGATGTTCAAAAATGAAAAGTTGAATGAATAGTGTACTGAATACCTGTGTAGTGTACAGCCATTGCCTAGATTAAAAAACTGCTACTATTACATTTACTATATTTTCTAGCCTTAGAAAATAAGTTGTAAAAACAAATACCTCACTCTTAAATATTTACTGTATTTCTCCTATAAGTAAGGACTTTTCTTATCTAAATACAGTCCTATTTTTACCTTAGGGGCAATTACACTAAGGCCTATCATCAAATTGCTAATGCATATTGAAGTTTTTAGAGTTGGCCTCCAAAATCCAGTGTTTATGCATTGCTTTTGGCCATCTTGTATATTTAAGCTGTCTTAATCCACAGCAGCCACCTTTTTTTTTTTTTTTTTTTTTTTTTGAGAAAGACCAGACTGCTCATTCATTTGTTGTCTTGGTGTTCTTACATGCTGGATGTAGTCTAGAGATATCTGATTATTTCCTTGTGTTGTTGTTTACTTAGTTTCTCTATACTCCTTGTTTCCTATTAACACATTTACATTTTAACATCATGGTTTTTCAGGAACAATTATAGGAAAATATTGTAATCTCAGAAGAAAACTTAGAAAACCACTTAGTTGCTCAGATCAGGCTTAGAAATGGCTAATCACTACTTTTTTTTTTTGTATTGTAACTCCAAGCAGCTCATTTCTGAGACTAAAATCAAAAGATTTATTTAATCTGTTCTGTGTTAAGTTTCTTTTATAGTAATTAAATTCCTCTCCCTTAAAAAATAGAATAATAGTGGACAGTGGTGGTGTACACCTTTATTCCCAAGACTTGGGAGGCAGAGGCAGGAGGATCTCTGAGTTGGAGGCCAGCCTGTTCTTCAGAGGGCTGAATAGCCAGGGCTACACAGAGAAACCCTGTTTTGAAACCCATCCCCGCCCCCCCCCCAAAAAAAACCCTTCAGTTTTTTGGTCTTAAAACTATGTGAAGTTTTAAAAGTGAAAGATTCCTTTTTAATAAAAAATCAGCCTGAGATTTCAGTCTGTAGCTGAATGGTAGAGTTTAGCATATACTATGTTCAATCTCCAGCACCATCCAAATCAGTGTGTAACTGTGACTTGAGCTCCAGTGTTCAAAGATTAACAAAATACTAAGGGGGCTGGAGAAATGGCTCAGTGGTTAAGTAAGAGTAATGGGTGTTCTTCTAAAGGACCTGGGTTCAATTCCCAGCACTCACATGACAACTCACAACTGACTGTAATGCCAGTTCCAAGGGATTACCAGACATGCATGTGGTGCACATATATGAGCATGCAGGCAAAATACCCATACACGTGAAATAAAATAAATGAATCATTTTTTAAAAGTCAACAAAAAGGATTGTAATTATCTCAGATTTATTTTGGAATTAAAGATTAAACCGAGGACTTTATGGATGCTAGCTAAATGTTCTGTTACTGAGCTATAGCCCCAGACTTAAATAATTTTGAGATTGATTACATGTTGAAATTATCCTTTGGGTATATTGAATTAAATAAAAGAAATTTTTACCTTTTGTTCTTTTAAAACTGGATTGTAGGGCATGGAAAATTGCATCTTTTGGCTTGCATTTGTCATTTGGATTATATTTTTATAGCAGAATACTGCTCTAATGTTCAGGAAGTGAGTTTTCATTGGCAACTCTGAGTAGGTATATAGTAAACAGCCTTTTTCACATATTTAACCCCCCTTCCTAATACTCACCCTTTGGTTATGGTTATATACAGTAAGTGTATATAAAGTAAGTAAAGTAAGTATATTTAGTAAGTCCCAGATCTAAAGATTTTATGGAGTGGTTAATGGATATAGCATGTTTTTTTTTTCAAGATCCTTTTTATGTCTTCTGGAAAATAAGGACCTGTACAAAGTTTTGGGGAGAAGCTTCTTCCTGGAACAGTAGCTTTCAGATCTGAGTGATGGCATTAGAAGGGAAAGAGGCATTCATTCTGTTTCTCAGGGAAGAAGAGCTCCACCCCATCCAATCTCAGTCTCAGGAATCTGAATGATGCCCTCTAGCTGTGTTGAAATCACTAGGTTTATTCTTCTGCATTATTCTCTGTAATCCCTTCTGAATTTTTCTCAGCTCAGCACACTGCTTCAATTTATGCTGTGGCCAGTCACCACAGGCCAAAGCTTCCAGATTCCCTGAGTTCCTCAAAGGCATCTATCTATCTGTACTGTTTATCAGAACACCATATAGCATACAGATACACAGACAAACATACATGGTGTTTTGTGTGTGCATACACATGTGTGTTTGTGCCAGGTTGTGCACTAAATAAATATATTTCCACCTAGATAGAGTCCAAATATTTTCCCCATTTTATAGGGAAGAAAACAGGTTCGGAAAGGTTAGGAATATTATTCCAGATCAAGTGGCACTGTCCAACCTGGAATCCAGGTCTGCTCACTTCTCATTTCAGGATCTTCCTTTTTTTAAATTGGATATTTTATTTATTTACATTTCAGATGCTATCCCCTTTCCCCATTTCCCCTTCCTAGAAACCCCCATCTCATCCCCCCTCCTCCTTTTTGCTTTTATACCATTTTAATTACATGCAAGTATTAATATCATTTCTAGGTCGAGGAACTAGCAACACAATAGATACAAATAGTCAAGGAACAAGCAAGACATTAAACACAAATAGTCAAAGAACAAGCAAGGCAATAAACAAAGTTCTATGAACACTCCTGTGATAACTGTTTCTAAGGGCTTATCAGGATGACCAAAATATGTGAGCCAACTTCCCTGTCCTAGTCCAAAGTCATCTTCATGTCTGAAGCCTACTTCCTTGTTCTAGCCTAATATTTAGATTCCTGCCTGAAATTACTTCTTTGTTGTAGCCTAATATCAGATTCCTGCCTGAAGCCTACTTCCTTGTCCTTGGCCAATATCATATTCATGACAAGCAGCCCATTTCCTTGTCCTTAGCCCATGTCAGATTCTTGTCAAGCAGCCCCAAAGGCTCTCCGCCTCTCTTCCTTTTTTATTTCATGAACAAGACTGAACCTGTCTTAGGTCATTCTGCCAAGAATGCCTTCCTTACCCGTCATGGAATATGCATTATTTCAGGGTTTTTCCTAAAGCTGATAGACTAATGAGAGTCCCTGGAGGTGCATAATGCATGCTGATTCACCTTGGATCATTTAGAAGTTATTAATAGAAATTTGAAATTCTAAAGTGCTAGCATGAACAACAACAACAAAAACTAATAAATTCATAATCCTGAAAGAATATAAGGTATGAAAGCACATTTTTACTATATAATTAAATGTAACAATTTCAGAATCTTATTTTAATTTCAATTTTTGTGATGCTGGGTAGGGGTTGGACCCAGGTCTTTACATATTACAAGAAGCACTCAACTACTGAGCTACATTCCAAGTTAGATCTTGTCTTTTAAAAACATAGTTGTTTAAATTAGGATTTGTTTTTGTCTGTATCGGATCCTTAGTTTTGAAACTAAACTATAATTTCAATTTTTACTTAAGCATATATCTGGCTTTTTTTTTTTTACTAGCTTTGTTGGCCTTTGCATCCGTTAACAAAAAGATAAGGCCTGTTATCATAATGAATTTCAGTAAAGATTTAAACCATTTAAACTGTGCTCTTTGTTTTAATTTTGTTTTGTGACAGAGTCTCATTTAGTAGCCCAGGCTTGGCTAGAACTCATCTATATAGCCTAGGCTAGACTTGAACTTGAGTCAGTCCTCCTACCTTAGTTTCCTAAGTTACAATTGTGACTCACTGTACTTGGCTAGCTTTATGTTGTTTTCTTTTTCTTCCCTTCCCCTTCTCTTCCCCTCCCTTTCTCTCCCCTCCCTTTCCCTCCCCTCCCCTCCTTTCCCCTCCCCTCCTTTCCCCTCCCCTC
>NW_021604776.1:370868-410124 GCF_004785775.1 Grammomys surdaster | reverse complement strand
GAGACAGGGTTTCTCTGTGTAGCCCTGGCTGTCCTGGAGCTTGCTCTGTAGACAGGCTAGCATAGAACTTAGATATTTGTGTGCCTCTGCCTCTGGAGGGATAGGACTAAAGCCATGTGCCACCGTGCCCTGCTTTAAAAAACAAAAACAACAGCAACAGCAACAAAAAAAACCAAACACTATTGGGCTTGTCAGATGGTTGACAACTGGGGTGGGCTTGTCAGATGGTTGACAACTGGGGTTTCATTCCTGGGACCTAAATGGTGGAAGGAGAGAATTGTCTTCCAAAAGTTATTTTCTGACCTTTGCATATGCCATGTCATCCACATGCCCACACATACATAAATAGATAGAATAAATTATTAAGTAAATGCATCTTATTGGTAACAAAATTGTTAAATTATTGATTAGAAACATATCTGTTGCTTTTTTCTTTTTTAACATAGTGATATAGGTGGCTGATTCCTGTGATTCTAGTACTTGGAAGGCTGAGGCAAGAGGATTGCCTTGAATTTGAGGCCAGCTTGAGCTACAGTGTAGGATCTTGTTTCAAAAAACCAGAAAATAATGACAAAATAGTCTAGTGCCATGTTAACATTTTTTATTTTGGTGGTGCTGGGGAGTGAGCCAGGGCCTTCTACATGCTAGGTAAATACAAGTCCATATTTTAACATTTTTGAACCTGGGACATCCTCATAGTTATATATGTTCATAAGGTAAGACTCAGCATGCCATTGGCCCTCTCGATACTATATTAATAATATAAAATAACTTCAAAATTATAAAGTTCTATGAAGATACAAAACCAGATTATTCAGCTTTCTATTTAGTTTTAGAGTTGATTTGAGTGGCTGTTTATTAAGGAAGCAGACGGTATAGATGTATTCTGCTTTAAGTAAACCCATCATGCTTATTTTAAGTACTTTGTTTTATGTGTGTGTGACTTCAGAGTGTGCTTTTTTTCCCTTGTTGGTTAAGCATAATTCACTGTTTTACTCCCAAATTGGATTTATATAAAATTTAAAAAATTTTTGGGTGCTAGGACATCCAAGGGCATGTACTCTACGACCAGGCTATATGATGAGTCCCTATAGATTTTAAAATGCAGAACTAATGTTTTTAAGGAGAAAAGGCCATAATGTATATTTGTTGTATGTATAGAACTTAGAATAGTACTTTTCTATCATTGATAATATATTTATACTTAATAAATCTTTATTTTTATAAAAGTTTAAGACTAGTTACTACTTTAGGCTGGCAAGATGGTTCAATGGGTAAAGGTGCTTGCTGCCAAGCCTGATGACTCGAGTTCAATCCTTGGGACCCACATGGTGGAAGGAGAGTGTTGTCTTCTTGCCTTCACCCACATACAGTGACATGCACACCCCCACATACATGTAATAGAATATTTACTACTCTGGCAATTTTGATAGTTTAAAATACGCCTTTATTACTGAAAATTATTCAAGAGTCAGTGAAAGAATGCTTCAGAAAAGCTTTCTAACACTTTGATGTTTTAAAACTATCTCATTCTAGCCCAGGATGGCTTAACTTGTAGCAATCATCCTATCTTGGCTTTCTGAATGATGAAATTATAGGCCTATGTCATAATGCTCACCTAGAGCTGAAAGCTACAATTTGAGCCAGGCTTGGTGGGCACACCTTTAAGCCCAGCACTTAGGAGGCAGAGCCAGGCAGATCTATGTGATTTCAAGGCCGGGTTGGTCTACATAGTTTCAGGACAGCCAGAGCTATATAGTGAGACCCCATCTCAAAAAAATACAACAAACCCAAACAAACAAACAAACAAACAACAACAACAACAACAAACTTATATTTTGGTGTCTGGAGAAATAGCTCAATTGGTATAGTGCCATGCAACCATAAGGACCCAAGTTTGACTCCCAGAACCCATGTGGGGGTGATGGGAGAATAAAAAGCCTGCTTTGATGTTGCACATTTATAATCTGAATACACAGGAGGCAAAACCCTGGGTACTTGCTAGCCAGCCAGCCTAACCTAATTTGCCAATTTTAGGCCAGTGAGAAACCCTGTCTCACAAACAGGTGGACAATGCCAGAAGAATGGCATCCAAGGTCGATCTCTGGCCTCCACATGCATATAAACATACACACTCAAAAATCAAAGCAACATTTTAAAACAAGGCTATAAAGCATCCTGAAGTCACCTAGAAACTGGTAGAATTCAAGGATGAGAGTTTGAGTATCTGAAGTATACCTTAGAATATAGCAGCTGTCAGTGCTTTCTACTAAACATGAATCTTCCACAGTTTCTCCATCAGTGTAGTTGATCTACACAGCATTCACAGTTGACTGTTAACACTGTTCTTGATCTCATGCTAAGGGTATGATATTCTCAGTAATTGAAGTATAGCCCATGTAATAAAGTGGAGATGCTATTTTTGCTCTCTGGAATCCCTTCGTGTATGTTTTGGAACATGTTGACTAGTCTGGTACTTGTCTCAAGTAAAATTTATGTCCAGCCACCAAACTGTTACTTGTAATTTTAACACTGTTTAGTCAGAACCTCTGAAAAGACTTTGTTCATATCTAACAACTTCAATTAGAGCTAAAACAAGTAGAAATTTTCCTGTAACCCTCAAAATTTTAGAAATACATAAGAGTGTTATATGTGCACATGTGTATTAAGTGTTTGTGTTTTATGTAGGATGTCTGTGTACGCGTACATAGAGGCTAGAGGAGGTCAGAAGTCTTCTATCACTTTCCATTTTAGTTTTTGAGACAGTCTCTCCCTAAACTTAAAGCTTGCCATTTTGGCCAGACTGGCTGGCCAGTGAGTTCCTGGAATCCGCTTTTCTCTGACCCCCAATGCTGGGCCATATTGAGAGCTTTTACATGGATGCTGGGAGATTTGAATTCAGACTTTTGCTTTCATAGCAAGTGCTGTTACTTATGGAGCCATCTCTCCAGTCCTGTAAAAAAATATTTTTAAAGAAAAAATTGGACAGTTGGCCAGAATTTCTAATATGCTTGAATTGTGCTTGAAAAAGATTAAAATCATCTTCAGATATTAAATAGTATTTATGGAGCTAGAATTTGAAATTGCTTAAATGAGCAGTTAGCTCATTTAGCCCTTCGAGTAAAAACAAAAATGGGTGGATTTTCTTTTGGGAACTAGGCCAATGTTAAGTGAGTTTTCTCAGTTACATCAGTCTCCTTTTTGCTAATCCCTACTCCCAGGCCCCATAGATGCTTGGAATTAACCCATATGCAGTTTGAAAAAAAATGACCCACAGTATTTTTTAGGCTTTAAAGTCTGCTGTGTATACAGAAGTCTAGATGATAACTGCTGTTAGACTCTTGGGAAAAGCAGTGTGTTGTGGGGGGTGGGGGGGCAGGGTATAGTAAGTAGATAGGAATCTATTGAAAACAAGAGTTTTGAAAGTTGATGCTTGGGCCAGACATGAGGTGCATATCTTTAATCCTAGCACTCCAGAGGCAGAGGCAGGCAGATCTCAGTGAGTGCTACGTCAGTCAGGGCTACATGAGACACTGTTTTCAAAGAAAACATTTCAGTGTTACCTTTTTCAATAAGAAAGATAAAACAAAATCAGGAGGATAAGGAGCTCTTTGCTAATGTGTAAGAGGAGTAACCCTTTTTAATAAATTGGAAGAGATGATAGAAAAACAGAAAATGAAAGGATTAAGGAGAACTGGATGTGGAGAGAGCTTGTCCTCTGGGTTTATCACCATTGCTGTGAAAAATTTTAAAAAAGGTCAAATGTCAAAATGACTGGAGAAAAGGTTAGGAACAAGAGGAATGTTTGTATTTTGAGCCTTGAAGTCTTATTTATTTTTTGTTTTTGTTTTGAGACAGGTTCTCTGTGTAACCCTAAGCCTGGCTGTCTTGAAACTCCCTCTGTAGACCAAGCTGGTCTCCAACTCAAGAGATCCACCTGCTTCTGCCTCTTGAATTCTGGGATTAAAGGTATGTGCTACCACTACCTGGTTTGAAGTATTAAATTTTAAATTTATTACAAAAAAACCCCCAAAACCCCACATTTCCCTAAGCACTACTTCATGACTCACAAGAAGTTAAATTTTATGATTAAAACTTTTATTTGGCTTTTTTGCTTTACTATATTTATAAATAAAATATACAGTAGAGAATAGGGCTGGAGAGATGGCTCAGACGTTGAGAGCACTGACTGCTCTTCCAGAGGTCCTGAGTTCAATTCCCAGCAACCACATGGTGTCTTAGAACCATCTGTAATGAAGTCTTGTGTCCTCTTCTGGCATGCAGGCAGAACACTATATAATAAATAAATAAATCTTTTTTTTAAAGGAAAAGAATACAGCCTTTAAAAACTATTAACTTTATTTTTTTTAACTTTCAGATTATTTAATCTTTAATCTTGTAGCTATTCAAATATTAAGAACTAATTTAGATGATTTCCTACCTTTATGCACTGTTTCTGACAGAGCTCTGTCATATTGAAGTTTTTAAAGAAATTAAAGCAATCCAGAGATGGTTTAGAGCGTACTGAACCATGAGTGCCCACTAAATGTTAACTCTACCATTTAAAAAGATGGGAGCATCAGCATAAAGTCCTGGAACCTATCCCTATCTGATGCTAAGAGCTGAGCAGTCATAGTACTGCTACTTGAAAGGATCCACACCTAATCGGAATTTACTTTTTATCACTGTATTTTTTTTTTTTAGGACAAAGGTTTTATTTAATAAAAGACATTTTACTTTTAGCCTTTTTGGTGTTGTTTTTGTTTTTGAGAAAGGGTTGTCTGTCTGACAGCCTTGGTTGTCCTAGAACTTGCTCTGTAGACCAGGCTGGCCCTGAACTCACAGGTATCCACCTGCCTCTGCCTCCCTTAAAGGTATGCACCACCATTGTTGAGTGCATCTAGCTTTTTATTTCACATAAGTATAAGCTTTAGTTCTGATCCTGAATATTTTCTGCTTCTGAGAGCAAAGTTCGGGGCCTTATGAATGCTAGGCTAGGACTTTATTACTAAACCATACCCTTACCCCTTGATCATTTCATAAACTTTGACATAGTAGTTTTCCAGTACAACACATGAAAGACTACCCCAGATTTTACTAACAATCAAATCTTTTATCAAATGAACCAGGTTTGGTGCCATTTCCTAGCACCTGGGAAGCTGAGGTAGGAGGATGTCTTACAGGTTCAAGACCAGACTAAGCTACATAGTTACAGGCCAGCCAAGGTCATATAGTATGGCCCTATTTCATAAAACTAGCTAATCACTACCACCAACAAAACCCTAAAAGTAAATGAAATGGCAGGTGTGGTTTCTGTAAGATAAGATCAGTTTTACCATAAGCCCCATGGTAGTACTTTATTTTTAGATTGTCACTTTAGAAGATTAGATCATGATAGAGAAGTGAGGATGAAATTTACAACCCAGATAGAAACTTGCACAGGATACTTTTTGCACCTATCATTCCGAGAGTTAGGTTAGCATTTTTGGATATAGGAAGGGTCAAAAGTATCTATTCATGCAGCTAATGTTTTCTATAAGGAAGAAAACATTTAAAGGAGTGTGGTTCAGAGTCTCACATTGAAGGAAATATTAATATAGAACATTTTCTTTGGTTTGGTGGAAATATATTAGACATTAAAAATTATTTCATCGCTGCGGGGTATAGCTTAGTAGAAGAGAACTTACTTAGCATATATGTAACCTTGAGTTTGACCACTGGGACTATTGAAAGCATGAAATAGCTGATAGTATCTTAAAAATGTTGCTTAAAAACCTAAGATTTAGACTGTAGCTAGTTTCGGTAGATATTTGAAATCACAGATTTTGGGTTAAATTTAGTAATATAATTATATTTCCTTTAGGGAAATGCCTAGTACATTATAAGTTCATTTCACTTCTCAAAATTACAGGTAATAAAAACAAGTTACCTTTTAAATTTGCTTATTTAATAAATGGATTGTGTATTTTAAGAATAAACAATTTTTCCTCTGTTCTAATGATTACCTGTTTCAGTATCTTTATGGAACCACAATCAGAATTAATCCTTTGTCATATTTCTTCCTTTCCTAACAATGCATATATGTATGCACACAATTATACTAAATTGAAAAGTTTTGAGGAGGAAATGGACAACTAAATATTCAGACTACTGTTTTTAAGAGGTTATACATATATCCCTGGATTTTTTTTTTAAAAAATACAGCTTGTATAATAAAATTCTTAACTTATGAAAATAGGAAAGTAATGATCTTTCCAAGTATTAAAATAGACAGCTTTTTGTGAATGGAGAAGGAAAGTATTTCAAAAACATGAAAGGTATGTCATTCTTTCTATGTTTGTCTTTTGAGAGTACCTGATCTACAGATGGCTAAACTGTTACATGAGGAGTGAATGATGGGGGACATGCCTTTTTTTGAAAAGATGAATCACATTTGTTTTTGGGTATCTCTTGTCATGAATATACTTTCAAGGGTTTCTTTCATATGGTTTCATCCCTATGTTTTTTTTTTGTTTTGTTTTGTTTTAAAGTAGAGTGGATGTGTGTGCGTATACAATTACTTAGGCCAAGATTTAGAGACATTAGTTTTAGCTCTGCAATGAGAGAAGGAGTTGGTTGTGTTTGTTGATACTAAGTAATTTTAAAAAAGCACAGCCTTAAGTAGTTTTGGGAAAAGAGCAAAGCAAATCTAGAACTTGCTTTGACTGACAGAAATATGAACTAATTTCTTTGCTTGGAAGATCTTTGAGTTAGCTATTTCAAAAAGCATGAATTCTGTTATTGGAGGCTTAGAGGTAAGAACACTTTGATTGGACTTACATAGAATTGAAGTGAATCTCTTAAGTTCTTTGGAACCCAGGTTTCAAAGGAGCACAATAGAATGAATCGGGAAGAGGACAAAGAAACTAGAAGATTGGGTATAAAATGAAAGACTGGAAAATGATTCCCAAAGCAGGTAAGCTAGGGCAATTTGATGAGATCTCTAAGAGCCAGGGTTAGAATGTGTCAGGTCATCTAGCCTAGTCTTCTGCGACACTGGAATCCCCCTCTATTGTTCCTGTTGCTAACCACAACTGAACTGCCTCCAATAGCAGAGGACTTATTGACTCAAGAGGTCCAGTTGTCCTGGTTTGGGAGAAATAGATACCTTCTTACTGATTCTTACAAAAGAAGGCTCTGATCCTTGTAAAAATTGCATATTCTGACCCCAATTCCAACCCATATAGAAAGAATCAAAACAAGGGTAGACCACAGGAGCTCACTGGTATTGAACACATATGCAGATCCTCCCATATATGCTTTCATCTATTAAACAGCTGAATTATTGTTTGAGAATATGTGTAATGTTCATTACTTTTCCTCATTTAACATTTTGAACATCTGTCAGTACATTTTAGATTCATTTCATATGCCACATATAAGCATTAAAAATAATGGTATATACTATAGTTCATTCCACTAATTTTTTTTTTTGAGATAGGGTCTCTGGCTAGCCTGGAACTTGTTACGTATATCTAGAACTCACAGAGATCCATCTATCTCTTCCAAGTGCTGCGATTAATGGTGTGTGCTACCTGAGGCTTTTCCTCTTTGTTGTTATTAATACATTAAGTAGTTCATGGGGGACAGATTCACTTTGTCTTCTAGTTTTTACTTTAACCTATATAAGCTGTTGTTTGTTTAGTATCTGGTATTTTGTAAAGTACCAGCATATTTTACTTCATTCTTAACAGTTTCATTCCACTCTTTATAATACTTGTTCCACGAGCTTGTTTAACATCTGAATTCTGGATAACTCTCTGGGCACTGCATCATATACTTTTTTAAACTTTTCCCCTGTCATCCGTGTGTTTTGCATTAAAGAGTTAGTACTATACTTCGGCCTCCACACCTTCCAGACACTTCCTTGCATAGTTTCTGATTTCCTTTTCAAAAAACTTGAAAGCTACCTATCTAGTATGCGAAGTTTTTCCTTTCTCCATCTCCAAACAACAAGACTTCTTTCTATAGAGTAGTAGTCTGTTAGTACATCACTAACCAAGTTTCTACTGGGAGGTTAGGTCCAAAGTAGGTTCCTCTCATTTCTGCCTTTACTCTACAGACTAATTACTAATATAGCAGCTGATGATTTTTATACATAGGTATATGACAGAAACCAATCTAAGTCCTTGGCACATTGGCTGTTTCAGTCATCTGCCACGGAGTTAAGCATAGGTGCTATTGTTACCCCAGTAATAACAGGTGAGGAAACAGGACTAAAAGTTCAAGGTTGTACAGCTAATATGTTCCCAAATCAGAAATTTTCTAAATTGAATTATTAATCCCCATACTGGATTGTTTGACAAGATGTTTAATTTCTATGCTGGACGAACTTCTATTGTTTGGAAATTGTGTGGTACCCAGACCACTGGTTGTATACTTACATACTTAAATATGTAATTTGAGATTTGTGGTTCTTGTTAATTTAGTTTTATGTTTTTTTCTCCTTCATTCATTTATTAATCCCTCTATCCATCCCTTTTTTTTTTCCCTCAAGAAAAGGTTTCCTGTAGCTCATGCTGGCATCATTTTCCTATATAGC
This sequence comes from Grammomys surdaster, assembly GCF_004785775.1. Taxonomy (NCBI): domain Eukaryota; kingdom Metazoa; phylum Chordata; class Mammalia; order Rodentia; family Muridae; genus Grammomys; species Grammomys surdaster. Next base: position 401,543 of record NW_021604776.1, on the reverse strand, counting down.
TGAAGATGTTCTTAAATTCTTGATCTTTCTGACTTGAGGATTATAACTTTCACCATGTTTAATTCTTGTTGACTTATATGAGTATGGACTTTTAGTTCCAACAAATTAATAAGGAAATGATAAATGAATAAAGTACTCTTTTAGGCAGTTTATAGAAAAAGTGAATAGGAAAGGAAAATAGAAAAATACTCATTTTTGCTAATGAAATTTTAAACTACTATATCTGCCCCCTCCAGATAAGATTTCAGTAGGTAAACCAGGCTGGTTTCCACTTAGCCTTCTGGGATTAGATTCCAGGCATATGCCACCATGCCTGGCTTGAAGTAGAGTTTTAATGGTTTTAAATTTTTTCAGGGTACTAGGAATCAAATCGAGGGATTACATATGTTAGGCAAGTGCCCTATCATTGAGCTATACACCCATAACTATTTGAGACCTGTTTTAAAAGTGGAAATATCTCTTTTTTACTCCTTTTGCCTCTTTCTTTCTCCCTTTTGGTCCGGCCCAGCTCGCTCTGGCCCAAAGTATACTGTAGCTGTCCTCAGACACCCATATGAGGGTATCAAATCTTCTTACAGATGGTTGTGAGCCACCATGTGGTTGCTGGGATTTGAACCCATGGCCTCCTGAAGAACAGTCGGTGCTCTTAACTGCTGAGCCATCTTACCAGCCCTCTTTTTAAAACTTGATCTTAGTCAAAAGGCTGAGAAACGATGAAATAGCTCTTAAAAAAAAAAAAGGTCTGATACATGATAAACAAAGAACCAAAAATATTTGTGAAATTCCAGAGAGAGTCATTGTTAACATTAGTAAACATACATAAGTGTATTTAATTGTTGTAGTACCATGTTCTTCAGAAAGTGAGCAGAACCTTAGTTGGTAGGTTGGTAGATGTTCAGTCCTTCAGTACCAATAAAATAACTGACTGAATATTCTGTGAGCATCTTTCTGTGTTAATAAATAATGTTATCCTTAGTAAATGTTATTTAAGGATTTTTCTAAAACAGAACCACTATCCCATTGTTTTTCATAAGAGATTGAAGCTCAGGTTTTCTCCCCTCTGGTTCTTTACTGGTGGATTTTTTTTTCTTTTTTTTTTTTCTTTTTTTTTTTTTCGAGACAAGGTTTCTCTGTGTAGCTCTGGCTGTCCTGGAACTCACTCTGTAGACCAGGCTGGCCTCGAACTCAGAAATCCGCCTGCCTGTGCCTCCCAAGTGCCGGGATTAAAGGTGTGCGCCACCACTGCCCGGCCACTGGTGTTTTTAAAATGTGAAGTAAAACTAGTAAAAGATAAGAGGTCTTCTTTATATTTTTTTCTTATTGCAATCATTCATTTACAGTTTTTTTTTTGTTTTTGTTTTTTGTTTTTTGGGTTTTTTTGGTTTGGTTTGGTTTTCTGAGACAGGGTTTCTCTGTGTAGCCCTGGCTGTCCTGGAACTTACTCTGTAGACCAGGCTGGCCTCAAACTCAGAAATCTGCCTGCCTCTGCCTCCCAAGTGCTGGGATTACAGGCGTGCGCCACCACTGCCCGGCTCTCATTTACAGTTTTTATTTGCTGAATTTTTGTACAGTTGTTTTGCTGGAAAGAATTGAGCTGAATGTGTAGGTGTTGTCATCCCAGTAACTGATTTTTTTTTTTTTGAGACAGAATTTTCTGTAGCCCAGTCCAGCTTCAGGTTTTCTGTGTAGTCAAAGATTACCTTATAGTTCTGAGCCCCTTGTTTTTTCCCAAGTGCTGAGATCACAAAGCATGCACCACCACACCAGGCATGACTCATAGTTTTTGTTTGTTTGTTTGTTTGGTTTTATTTGTGTGTTTGACTGTCCTGAAACTTGATTGTAGATCAGGTTGTGATAGTTTTTGTTAAAGACAGTTACAGTTTCTTTGAGAAGAGTCATTAGGTTCTATCTCTTGCTATTTTTTTAAAAAAATTAATGCATATGTTAAGGATTTTTTTCTAAAACAGAGCAGAAGTTGTATTCCTGACATGCTGGGAATTATACAGATTTTAGAATAAAATTGTCTTCAGATCCCAGATCTACCACTTTTAGTTATGTAAATAGTCTGAGCAAGTCACTTAATATCCTAAGCCTCAGTTTTCTTAGCAGGGAATCAGGGACTGTTACTGGTCTTTTACAGGTGAAATAATTTGACAAGATCTGCACATGTAAAGTACCCAACACAGCTAATGTTTCCCATCTTCTGGAGTTAGACAAGCTGTTCTGCCTTTGCTAGTTTAGTGAAGTCCATGGAGAGAACCTCCATATCAAATAAATGGTCTTATTTGCATAAATGAAATGCCTGGAATTACAGAGGAAATCAGTTATATTGAATACAGTTAAGAAAACATTTAACTTTGATTGCTTATTGTATTGGCTATCTTTTTGGACTTATCTGGGAGAATTAATGGCAGGATAGATTAATGAAAGAAACCTTAGAAAGGAGGAGAAAAAGCTCATTTGCTGGCTTTTGGCTTTTTCTTGAGCTGTGATTTTGTATTTCCAACAGACTCTCAGAAGTTTCCTAATGCAGCACCCTGCCAACAATCTACCTGCCAGGGAATTAAATACCTTTTCTAAGCTAACTGCTTTTCTCACATTGATAATCCATCACTCTTGTGTAAAGCCTCAAGTTTAAATCCACAAATCACATTAAAGTTCTCACTTTTCTACTTTGTTCAGTATCAAATTAGTCATGGACTTCTGTAGAATTGTTTCCAGTCTGAAGAAGGCACCCAAAACCTTGCCACATAGTAGGCAAGTACTACTACTAAGCTACATCTCTATTCCTCATCTTAGAGATTTTTTTCTCTCTCCACACTGTTTCATTTCTCCTGTCCAAATTTAAGATTCTCTTCCTGCATCCTTGTCATTAACAAGCAGAATTCCTCCCTGATGGTTTCTAGCATCCTCTTTTACAAAGTATCTTTTGGGTATTTTGGTTGAGTTGATATGTTCTTACACCTATATCTAAAATGCCACTATAGAGAGATGTGTTCATACTTGTCAACTGATTCTATTAACCAATTTATGTATGTTTTCATTTTTATAAATATATCCTAAGTTTTTTAAGGAAATAAACTACTTCTTCCACTTACTTTATATCTCCTCATAGTGCTAAATACAGTACTTAAGTGTTTTGAAAGATCTTTTTAAAATGATTAATTTGTTTGTTTTACTTATATGAGTACACTGTAGTTGTCTTCAGACACCAGAAGAGGGCATTGGATCCCATTACAGATGGTTGTGAGCCACCATGTGTTTGCTGGGAGTTGAACTCAGGACCTCTGGAATAGCAATCAGTGCTCTTAACCCCGAGCCATCTCTCCAGAAAGATCTTGATAGTAGCCATCTTGAGGTAGTTCTAGTTCCAAAAATAGAAAGGAAAAGTTGACCTATTGTCTGCTGAATTATTACTGTAGGAATTGTTGATGTCATACTAAGCCCCCCCCCCCACCTTTTTTAAAGACAGGGTTTCATTGTAGCTCTGGCTGTCCTGGAACTTGCTCTGTAGACAAGGCTGGCCTTGAACAGACTAAGTCTTTATGTAAAAAACTTACTAGGAATTGTGTATGTATATAAAATTTTCACTAACTTACCACCATAATTTTCCAAATGATGCATTTGAGGTTGTTTTATGGTATATATTATCGTTGGTTAAGAAAACTGCAGATGTGGTCTTTTTCTACTGTGAAGCCCTGTATTTGAACTTATCCCCACTTGTAGCCTAGGGCCTAATGTTACAATAGGTATCTGGTAGACTTTTTTTTTTAAAAAAAAAGTTGTTCTATTTAAAAATTAGCTTGTGTCTTAAAAGGAGATTGTTTACTTTTAAAGACTTGGGAATATATATATGTGATTCTAAATGTAACTTATAAAAACAATTACAGTGAGTAAGCTTTGTAGAAAACAAAGTAGATAATTTTGGTAGGAAATACAGTTTTACAAAGGAGTCTTACAATAATATCTGGATCATTTTAGTAGGCATTAGTAGTTTGATTTATGTTTATGCTTTATCTTTTGGTTGAATGTTTTTACTTGTATTTCTAGGTTAAAACATCAGAATTTTATAGATACTCCCGACAGCTCCGATATGAAGTTGACCAAGCATTGAATTACTTCCAAAATGTTCACCAGCAGCCCTTGTTGGACATGAAGTCAAGCCGTATTCGTTCTGCCAAACCCCAAACTACAGTATTCCGAGGAATGATTGGACATAGCATGGTTAATAGTAAAATACTTCTGTTAAAGAAACCAAGAGTCTGGTGGGAACTAGAGGGCCCCCAAGTACCTCTAAGGCCAGACTGCCTTGCTATTGTCAATAATTTTGTATTCCTGCTAGGTGGAGAAGAACTGGGCCCCGATGGCGAATTCCATGCCTCTTCAAAAGTGTTCAGGTATGATCCAAGACAAAATTCTTGGCTGCGTATGGCAGACATGTCTGTACCCCGCTCAGAATTTGCTGTTGGTGTCATTGGGAAGTTTATTTATGCTGTAGCAGGCAGAACAAGAGATGAAACTTTCTACTCAACAGAAAGATATGATATCACTAATGATAAATGGGAATTTGTAGATCCTTATCCAGTTAACAAATATGGACATGAGGGGACAGTGCTCAATAACAAGTTGTTTATCACTGGAGGAATCACTTCATCTTCCACATCTAAACAGGTGTGTGTGTTTGACCCCAGTAAAGAAGGGACCATAGAACAGCGGACCAGGAGAACTCAAGTAGTCACCAACTGCTGGGAGAATAAGAGCAAGATGAATTACGCCAGATGCTTTCACAAAATGATCTCTTATAATGGCAAGCTTTATGTCTTTGGTGGTGTCTGTGTGATCTTGAGGGCCTCTTTTGAATCTCAGGGCTGCCCTTCCACAGAGGTGTACAACCCAGATACCGATCAGTGGACCATCTTGGCATCCATGCCAATTGGTAGAAGTGGTCATGGTGTGACTGTGCTGGACAAACAGATAATGGTCCTTGGAGGCCTTTGTTATAATGGTCATTACAGTGATTCCATTCTCACCTTTGACCCAGATGAAAATAAGTGGAAAGAAGATGAGTACCCTCGGATGCCCTGCAAGCTGGATGGTTTACAGGTGTGCAACCTACATTTTCCGGACTATGTACTGGATGAGGTTAGACGTTGCAACTGATGACATCTTTCTCCCTTAAAAGGAAAAAGGCAAATAAAGCATTTGTGATACAGTAGTTTAAAAGCATAAAGAAAAACCTCACCAGTTTTACTATCAAAGCCATTGGTCTAATATTGTAAGTTTTCATTCTGTGCTAGCATCTTTCTTTTCCTTTCAGTGGCCTCAGAATCACGCAATAAGTTCATTTGAAGCACTAGCTCTTGAAACTACTTCCAAAAGCAGTTTATACGCTGCTCTACTTACCTGGGAAGTTGATTTTCTGCTTTAAACATTTCTTTCAGATGTTAGTGTAGTATTTGTGCTTCTTGTAAGAGAAGACCCAGTAAGTGTCACTGGATATGATTTCAGTCCCTCTTTATTTGAACTCTTTGGAGATTATTTTAGTCTGCTATATGTTTTGGTTTATTATTTAAAAGTCTAAAACTCTTGACCTTTTTGCATGGCTTTTTGCTGAAAATGCAAAAATTTAAATTTTCTACAAAAGTTTTTTATATCAGAACACTATTTCTAAGCTGCCTTCTCTTATGTGCATTGCGTTAGTGAAAGCATACCCATACTCATATACATCCTATAAATATATAAGGCACACTCCTTTTACGCGTGGTTAGGATTCTATATTTTTAAGCTAGTGCACTTGCACAAACAGTTCGCCATACTTGTTGAAATTTAGATGTAATGTCTTTAATGTACTAATGTTTTTAGAAAGTTAAAATAACTGGAGTCCTCATTGGTATCAAAGTAGTCTTATCTTCAGTCCATACTGGTTCAGTAAAATTTAAACTTATAGTTCTGAAGCATGTATGGATTTGCAAAAACTAATGTTTGGCATTTTGTTTTCAAAACTAAACATTAATATTACATGTCAGTGTATGATTTTTATTGTTTAAAAATGTTTTTCTTTGCAGTCCATTTAATGTTGGTTGTCCTGTTTTAGTGAGAGTCAGAGTGGTCTGTGTCAAGCTCTGACCCTGCATCATGCAAGCACTTTTAAAGAAAGTTAGGTAATACCACAGTTCTAAGTAAAAGCCCCTTAAAAGGAAGTGCAGCTCCCATTGTTTCTCTCCAGGCTGCTGCAGGTGTTGAATGTGGGCCAGCAACTCTTACAGTTTGAGCTCAGTTTTGACTAAGAGGTAAGGAATGAGTTATAATATTATTGGTTATATCTGCCTGATCAGTTAGTACAAAATATTCTGTGGCACTAGAGAGATGACAACCCTCAACATGGGTTTTTACTTTTTGTTTTTTGTTTTTTTAGTTTCTGGAAGCTACTAGCATGAAGGATAGTCACCAGAAAGTCCCAAATAGCTGTTTTAAAGGCATTTATAATAAATGGTTTAGGATTAGCTGTACACTTCAACTCTTTAAATTCGAAGGAAAAAAATAAACAAGAATGATCTGTGAGTAGATCATTCAAAGTGATGTCATTGATGGCCATTTTCTCGTGAGCAGTCTGTATGTGATTAAAGCTTACCCTGGCATAGCTTGCCAGATCTGTGATTTTGGTGCAATATTGCAATGCCTTCTATATGGCTGCTGTTGTATAAATTTTTCTAGTTACTTTGTTTTGTTTTTGCTGCTGGCACCATTGAATATAAAATGGAAGTGTGAAATCATGGAAATGTGAAGATTTTGGTTTCTTCTTCTCAGCCTCTCTCCACACTGCAGTTCATAGTATGAGTAAAGCCTGATTTCCAAAACTGTAAAACCAGAGGTGTTGGAGTTTTAGGAAGTGTCAGGTACACAAGTAGCTTTTAAAAAGGAAAACTTTTTTTTCCTTCAGGAATCAAAATAATGTCTTTTATGTATGGTTCTTCCATTTTCATTAGGTGGCCTTTCATTTATTTCTGATTTCTGAAAATAAAATTTGTTATTTGAGTTTCCCTTAGAATGTGGGTAAAATGTTTTTTATTTTAAAAATAAGTTTATTTTGCTTCTGGAAACTATAAATTAGGTTAGCCGTCTTATTTTTTAATATACTTAGAAGTTTATATGTGTTGCTTTAAATAAAATAATGTCTTCATTATTTTCCTTGATATCTTTTGTTGGAAATGACCAAGAAGAGGACATCAGACAGGGTACCCATATCAAAGGCTTTACACTCCAGTGGCAGTTCTCTGTAATTGCTTTGTTACAACTTCATAGTCCTGTGTAGGTTAACATCTGCACAAACAATTGAATATTCTTGGTCTTCCATTTGAAGATACAAGGCCAAGGTCAACGATTGTTTCAGAAAATTCATGGAATCTTAACTTGAACTAATTCTGGGTTCAGCTTCAAGTAAGTCATGTCTGACTATAATCTTAGCAGTTATCAGTTTTGAGCTTTAAGACTAGTTGCTATTGCTTGGGTTCAGAATGTATGAGGAAACTGTAGTTCTAATTTAGATTATAAATCCACGAATAACTTTACATTCCCTTTTAAAATTATGGTTTAATAGCTGCAAGAGATTTATTTTTGTTATACTAAACTATGGAAATTTTCTCATAGAGTTTTTTCAAGCTTTTCTGTGCTTCATTTGGAACTACTTTGTCTATATACATTATATATGATCAAGATTGTCGTTTTGGAAAAACTCAGTAAGTGATTTGAAACTATCCGGTTTAACTGTTAGGATCTTTAAATGTGTCATCTTTTACTTCACATTTTAAAAACTAGACTTAACAAAAAGTAGCTGATTTTTTTAATGGTGTTTTAACTGGCACTGCTTATTTTTTTTTTTAACATGTCTTTGACCTTCCAAGTTTTGATGTTAAAGAAAATCCTTGCACTACAGGCTTTTCATAAAATACAAGATTCTCACATTGAAGGTTTTGTATTGGAAGAAATGCTACTGGTTTCTAAAGGGAAAGAATTATAGAATGATTAGCTTTTCTTGATAGCTTCTCCTGTGTCCTCCTTATTGCTTTGCTTTATGTGAGTGTTATTCTAATTATGAATACTTACTGAGCCCTTCACATATCTTTTTAAAAGCAGCACCTTTGGACACCTCATTCTGGGAAGCTTGAGAATCACAGTAAAGAACACACATACTTGTGTGGGAAGAAGTAAAATGGAGAGTTTTGTCTTAATTACATGAAACTAAGCTTTAAAATATTTTATAACAAATTATTTGAGCTGCATAATCTAAACATGTCAAACGTTTTGTGGGACTATTTTTATATATGTATATGTGGGTGTAGGTCATAACATTTCAGTTTATAATATAAATTGTTATTTCAGTTTATAAGCTATCTCTCAAAAGAGACTAGCTCTCTTGAGAATACATAATTTAAAGTTTTAGACTGAAGTAAAACAACATAGACAATAGTGTAAATTAGAAATATTTGAGGGCTATACAGCAGTGAAACTGCTAGTGCCAGTTTTCTTGTTTGTCTACCACGTTTTCAGTTCTTTTTGTTTTGTTTTTGTATTCTAAACATTTTGAGAGATCGTGCATTTGTTTAATTACATTTAGAGTCTGTTTGGGAATAAATATCTTCTAAAAAGAGATTTATCTTAAAAATAAAATCCCCTCAAAATTAGTTTCTAAGAGTTTATTACTTCAAATACACTCTAGGCATAGACTGGAATAGATGATTCATGGGAATCCCACCCTTTCCTTCTACCAGTATAACTCCCACTGTTACATGAGTAGCCTTGAGAATGCCAGCAGCTCTGTTCCATCCTAAAACATTTGGGTTTTCTTTTGACTTCTTTGGGAACAGCTGCATTAAAAGTTACTAATCAGTATATCACTAAGGACTGGGTACTTTTTGAAGGAATGTTCTGAAGAGGTGACCAGAAAAGTTCTTTTTCTTTTCTTTTAACCTAACTTGTATATGCCCTGTGCTCTTGGGCATACTTTGTCTGTAGAAAAATATTTTGACCTTTAGGTACCTTTGGGGCCAGTAGTCAAATAATCCTAGGGCCGATATTAAAGTCTTAGAATGATTTAAGGTTTGCCTTTTATACCTGTTTTGAGAGCCTTTACATTTTTTGTCAGGTAATTTTTTTTCCCCAAGCCGTGGATATAATCTATTCAACATGTTTATGCTATCCATTCTGTTTTTAAATTGAAAAAAAGTTAAAAGTGTTTATGAAGAAAAGTTTAAATAAAATATTTTTAATCTTTAAAACTATGTCTTTAACTGATTATTTAGTCTTTTATTTAGTCTTTCATATTCAAGTCACTAATAACTTACTAAGTTATTAAACTTATTTAATAACTTAGTAAGTTATTTAATAACTTACTAAGTTTTTAAACATATTCTTTATTAAAGAGTATGTTTTGTTATGCTTCAACATGCCAAGAAAAGTGATTTCTACCAATATTTTCAGCAGAACATTCAAATGAGAGCATTAGAGTAAAATGATTTATGGAAATGATCTAACAAAGCCAAGTAGTTAAAGGTCTACTAACAAGAGTTTTACAGTTTTACAGAATAGAAACAATAGAACTAAGAAAAAGCATATACAGCCCTCAACTTCAGTTGGTGACTTTTAGGTTTTCCCTGACTTGTTTCTTTTGTTGTTCTTAAAGGTATTTCTTAATACCTTAGGCAAAGGACTTGGGTATGTGTACACACACACATACACTTTCTTTCACATGGACCCCTAAGAAACCTTAGCAGAATTCCTGCAGACCTGAATCACTCAGATCATTTTCCAGCTTTTCTCTACATCACTTCCTGCAGTCTGTTCTTATATAGTTCCTACATTCTGTTATCATCTTTCAGTGTGTTTCTTGTCTCCAACCTCAAACTGTCTTTCCCTTTCCCTGTCAATCCACTTATTTTATGAAGCCCAACTCAAATGCTTTTGTGATGGTTGAAGGAGATGTCTCCTGATGATCTCGGGCATTTGGATACTTGGTCTCAAGGAGAGGCTTAGGTCTTGTTGGAGGAAGTATGTCACTGAGGACAGTCTTTGAAATTTCAAAAGACTTGCCATTTTGAGTGAGTTCTTTCCTGCTTGTGATAGAGATGGAAGCCCTCAGCTCGCAGCTTCTCCATCCACATGCCTGCTGCCTGCTGCCTGCTGCCTGCTGCTTGCTGCTTGCTGCTTATGCTCTGCTATCATGGACTCTAATCCTTGGCACAGTAAGCTCAAAATTCTTCTATCATTTTCTTTAGTCAGGATTTTTTTTTTCAGAGCTGAGGACCGAACCCAGGGCCTTGTACTTGCTAGGCAAGCGGTCTACCACTGAGCTAAATCTCCAACCCCTAGTCATATTTTAACACAGTAATAAAAAGTAACACACCTCTTCCTTTGAAACCTGTATTTCCATCCACTGATTGTGTCTTCTACACACTACATGTTCAGATCTCTGATTTCATTCATTTTGTATAATAGCCCAGTATAGAGTTCTTTCTCCATGCCTAGATCATAGTTTCTTTAAGTATAAATACCTTCTCTCATTACCTCGAATGAAAAGACCACCAGGGCTACCCTGTTACAATGTTCACAGTGAACCCTGAGCTCAGTGTTCTTTGCAGCATGGCAAGTTCCATGTAGGTGAGAAGTTAGAGTTCCCAGAGTTTTAGCTCTGCTTTCTTTATCTACACACTTTCTACACAATCTTAGCTACACCTACAGCTTCCCTTCCAACTTTAATTCTGTATTCTGACAGATCTACATTTCTTGGGAGGCAGAGGTGGATGAATCACTCTGTGAGTTCAAGGCCAACAGCCTGTACTACAAAAAGAGTTCTAGGGCAGCTAAGACTACACAGAAATCCTGCCTTGAAAAACCAGCAAAACAAAACAACAAAATACATGCATTTCTCAACTCAGAGATCCAGCCTTCTCCTGAACATTCCTTACGTGTTTCATTGGCTTATAAAACTGAACATGTTTGATTATCTCCTGTATTAGTTACCTTGTTACTGCTGTGATAAACTACTATGACCAAAAGCAATTTAAGGAAGAGAGGTTATTCTGGCTTATGGTTTCATAAGGATAAGCATCCTTATGTCATAGCAGAGTGCTGTGGCAGCAAGAGTCATGGTGGTAGGGGCAGGAAGCTAAGAGCTCACATCCTCAAATGCAAGCATGAAGTCAAAGAGAGCAGGCAAGAAATAGGCTAGACTTTTTACTCTTAAACCCAGGAACAGGATTTCCTCCAGTAAGGCCACACTTACTAAACCTCCCCAAATAACCAGCTGGCGACCAAGTGTTCAAATGCCTGAGATTATGGGGGACATTTATGTCTCAAATGTACTGCATTCCCTCTTTTCACATCTGGCCCACAGTTTTTCCTGGATTATGTGGTTCTGCCATAGCCTGTGGTAGTTCAACGCAGAAATCTGAGTGGCCTGTTTTTACCTAACATAAGAGTTTTCTGTCACCCTTCTCCAGGTTTTTTGTTTTTTTTTTTGAGACAGGGTCTCACTGTGTATTTTAGGCTGTCCTTGAACTCTGGGTAATCCTACTTCAGCCTTCCTAGTGCTGGGAATACAGGTCTTCCATCATCTCGTCTCTTGCCACTGTCAAAACTCAGCCATCTTCTTAATCCATACTTGTCTGGTTCCGTCCTTAAATTTCTGATCAGCCTCCATAATTCTCTTTTACACACTGCTACCAGAGAGAGCTCTCTAAAGCTAAATCTGATCCTGAGATTGAACAGTCTCCAATGATCGCCCCTATCTTGAGAATAAGACCTAGCTCACTAATATGCCATGCAAAACCTCTTTTTTTCCATAAAAACTTTTTTTTATTAGATATTTTATTTACATTTCATATATTATCCCCTTACCCAATCCCCCCCCCCCCCCAGGGACCCTCTATCCCATCACCCCTCCTCCTGCTTTATGCAAAACCTCTTATCTTCCCCTCCTGCCCTCCCTGTTGGGGATGTAACCTTTCACTTGCCAGATAATAGCTTTACCACTGAGCTTCATCCCCAACTCCCTGGTCAGTGCCGTATATCCTATGCTAACTATATAGCTATGTAAGCCACATGGGTTTCTAAGTAGGCCATGCTTTCCACAAGCCGCCTTTCTACCCACACCTCTACCCTTTCCTCTCTTGGCTCACTCTTTTTTTGGTCTTCACAAACCAATCTTGGTAATAAACATTTTCTTGTCTTTTTAAAACATCTACCTTTTAAGTCTTACCATAGCACCTTGTGGATACCTTCATCTCACCTTTTCTGATACCTGATAACTGCCTTCTCCATTATACCCTTAACTCTAAGGACAAATACTGTCTTTTTTTTTCTTCTAAGAATCTGACTGGCACATGGTAAGTCTTCAATAAAATTAGAACCCAGAATATTGAAGGAGTACCAACAAGATGCTCCTGGTGAGGAGTTGTATTAGAGAACTTGTCCACAAAGGTTGCCTTCCCTAAAGAGTCTCCATTCATTTTTACTGCCACTGCTTTCATGACTGAAAGGCTGATGTGTATAGCTGTTACAGTTGTCAACAAATACTTCCCTTGACATCTCAGTATTTTTGATTCAGGCCAAAAATACCAAGTAAAACAGACTAATAGTGTTTGGTAAGACATCAGTCTCAAAATGTGGGGGTGAGAAAAATATGCACTGATCTCAATAATATTGGGAAGCAGTGCACAACAGTCCTTTTTTTTTTTTTAGAGAAGACTCTTACCAGATTTAGCATTTTCATTACTAAAGGCTCGTAAAAGTTTACTTAACTCATTCTGATTTTTCTTTATCTCCATGTAAACTAAATGTTTGATCACAGAATTCTTTTTTAAAAGTCTAGCTAAGGGGTGGGAAGCATGAATCAGTGATGTTAAGAGAGAGGAGATGGTTTTGATTCCCAGCACCCACATGATGGCTCACAACCATCATAACTCCAGTTCCAGATTGCACATGATATACAGATGTGCATGCAAGAAAAATAATCATACACATAAATCCTAAAACCGAGTTTTAGAGCATAGTTACAGAATTACAAAGAAAATGAGTATAGCCTCTAGTTTAGGCACTCTGGTTTACTCTGGACTGCCTACTACAGGCCAAGTCAGATTCTAGACCAAGTTGACACCATGCTGAGGATTTTACTTTACAAGGAGGTTCCATCTTCTCCCTCTAGAAAAATAATTTGTACAACGTACAAGGAGTAGGGTTTCCAGAATGGCCAAACAAGGAACCTAGCGAATCGTCTCCCTAAAATGCTGCTATAAGGGCTGTGTCAAAAACTTAAGTGTCTGTGTCTGTTTCCTCTCTCCCTCTCTCCCTCCCTCTCTCTCTCTCCCTCCCTCTCTCTATCTCTATCTCTATCTCTCATATAAAATTTTATTAGAAGCAATTTCCCAAGCCTTTAAACTTCTTTGAAATCTTTTTAATGATTGCTCCATGTTCTGTAATCTAGCTATACTGTAATTTATCTGGCCCTGTCTCTAGTAGTATACACTACACTTTGTTCCTTGTTTCAAGGGTGGTGAGATAGCTCAGCTGGAAAGTGCCTGCTGCTCCAAGTCTGACAACCTGAGTTTGACCCCTGGGTCCTACTTGGTGGAAAGAGAACTAACTCTACAATCTGTCCTTGGACTTTTACAGGGGTACCATGATTTGTGCCCCATAGCATGTGCACACTCCCACACAAATGTCATAAATTTAATGTTCTATTTTTTGTATATACTTAATGTATCCAAACTTCTGAGTATTTCTCTAAAGTAATTTTCTGAAAATGAAATTTAGAGCATTCTATTTACTTACTTTTGTAATGCAGGCCATTGGACTCTGGGCCTTATGCATACTAACTAGGAATTTTATCACTTAGTCATACCTTCATGCCCCCAAATGAAGTGTTCAAAGTCTGTCACAAATATTGCTGGATTTGGCTCCAGCAAACTGTAGAGCATTATACGCGTTAGTGTTGGACATGAGTTGACTGCTATATCCTCATAGATACTGATTGTTTTACTTCAAAAAAAAGATCAGACACCAAATAGATGAAAATTGTATCTTGATTCTAATTGTAGTTCCAGTTATCTCCTTCTCCCCTCTCTTTCTATCCCTCCCCCACCTTTATTTTGAGATAGGGCCTTACTATGTAGACATGGCCTGAAATTCATAGAGATTTGCCTGCCACTGACTCCCAACATTTAAGATGTGAGCCAGTCACCAGCTCAGGCCTTTTTCTTCCTTTTTTTTTGTTCCTTTTGTTTTTCTGAGACAGGGTCACACTAGTCCAGGTTGGCTTTGGACCATGCCATCCAAGATGCCCTTGAAGTTGAGATCCTCCTGCTCCAGCCTTACAAATTCTAGGATTATAGGTATGTGATGCCACTGTGTCTGGCTTGTCACGGAGTTTTGTTGCTTTTATTTTAATCTTATGTTTATGGGTGTTCTGTCTGCCTATATATCTGTGCACCATGTGCATAGATGATGCCTGTGGAGGTCAGACAGTTGTAAGCTGCCATGTGGATGCTGAGAATCAAACCTGAATCGTCTGAAAGAGCAGCCGGTGCTCTTCACTGCTGAGCTCTGCTCTTCACTGCTGAGCTCTTTCCCCAGCCTCCCATTATGGAACTTTGACCACTCTTTCATCACATTTGAATACACTGTTTCAGACAGGGACTAAAATATCTTCAATTACTGAGGCAATTAAAAGATTTATGTGCATGAACATTTGCCTGCCTGCATGCATATGTAACCTCTGTGTGCCTGATGGTCACCAAGGCCAGAAGAGGGTGTTGGATGTCCTGAACTAGGATTACAGATAACTGTGAGCTGGCACGTGGATACTGAGAACCAAACCTGCCTCCGCTGCAAAAGCAGCAAGTGCTCTTAAGCACTGGGCCATCTTGCCATCCCCCTGTTGAGGCAATTTTTAATAATTAGACAGTTGCATTTCACTAACTGTGGAACGCAAACTGCCTAGAGAAAACCAAAGGGATGAGACATATACTGGTGAAGCAACATGGCTAAGATCAAATAGTTATGAGAGAAGGAAGCCGATAAAGGCACTGTTAAAGGTTCCAGAGGAAACTTATTCAAAAGCTAACTTAACATTCTACTCATCTGGCTATCAAGATAATTCTTTGTAGGGCTCTCTCTTCTATAATGAAAATATATGCTCAGTTTTTTAATGTCTGTATATATATGGGAGCATACATACACATACATATATGTTTGAGGGTGCATGTGCAAATCATTAGGCCTGAGGTTGATATTAGCAGTTTTCCTCAAGTTTCACCTTACTCACTGAGACAGAGTCTCTCATCATCCAGAGCTGGCCCATATGGCTAGTCTGTCTGTCTATCTTGCTCTGGAATACCTTGTCTCTGCCTTCCAAGGCCTGGAATATAGGTGAGTGGCTGCACCCACTAGACATATATATGGATTCTGGGGATCCAAACTGATCTCTCAATTTTCACATTTGCACCACTCAATCCACAGAGCCACATCCTCAGCTCACCTTTAAACTCTCACTGGATACCTGCTATGTGGATGTCAGCAGGAGCCACGTCACTGGGGTAGAGAACAACTGTGGTGACGCAGGCCTGTGATCTCAGTTACAAGCGGAGACAGGAGAACCGTATGTTCAAAGCCTGCTTGGGCAACCTAGTGAGAGCCTATCTCAAAACTCAAAAAGAACTGGGGACATGGCTCAGTGGCAAACCACTTGTCCAGTAGGAGCAGGTCCCAGTAAGACATATGCCACCACAAACCAAGTAAGATCTACTTTACTAACAAGGGAATGTGAACAACTAAAAAAATACTGCTGAAAAAAAATACTGCTGAAAATAAAGTGCCAGAGGAAAATGTAGCTTGTTGTGGGAGTTCAAGAGTTGTATCACCATTGAGGAAGACAAGGACCACTTTGATGGAAGAGCTGACTTTGTACTTGTCATGCAGGACTGACTTTTTACTAGGTCATGTAGATTAAATAGGATGTCTCAGTAGGGAGGGTATGGGAAAAAAGGGGTGCCAAGGGAGGAAAGACAGAAATACATGGGGAGGTCACACAAGGCAGGAGGCTCTGACCAAGGCATTCAACCCCAACCCTATGACTTTAATCTGTTTAGTGAACATTTTAATCTTTGACTCTGCTGTATTCTGTAGCAGGCAGAAATAACATGAGATAGTGCCTAGCAAAATTTGTTCTCAATGAAATCAATGCCTGGATTCATTTTAACCCACGTGTTTATTCTGAGAATTTAAGAAAAACAAATGACAATGGAAAATATTGCAGAGTTGGTAAAAAATCAACAATAAAAATGACATTGTAAGGTATAGCCAAAATACATTGTAAACATGTGTAAAATTTTCGAATAATAAAAGTTAAACCAACAGTGGCAAAAACTATAGACCTGCATTTGTAATCTTAGTCTGGACTCCCCTGAAAAGAGAGTTTAAGTACGATTAGTTTGAGAGATCATTCTAGGAAGCAAAGGTTGGAGGGTGGGACAGAAAATGGGATTGGAGGTGTTGGACAGATGACTTCTCAAGAGAATTCGCTTCACAATCTTGAGGACTGGAATTTGGATTTGAGAACCCACGTTATAATCCAAGCATTTTATGCATTCCTATAACTTCATCTGTGACAGAGGTAGAGCCAGGAGGCTCTCTGGGGCCTTGTTTCTAGCCTAGGCAAGAAATGCAAGCTTTAAGCATAGGGAGAAACCCCATTTCAGTAGGCAGAAGGTAATACAGGAGAACACTTGATATCCTCTTGTGACCTCTGTATGAATGCTCACAGCTGCACACACCAGCATGTACATGTACACACATCCAAATAACATTTAAAAATTTATGTATTTACCTCAATATAGGGGCATGTGTGCCATTGTGTGAACTTTGTGAGTTTGACGCCAGCCTGGTCTACAGAGCAAGTTCCAGGACAGCTAGGGATATACAGAGAAACTCTGACTCAAAAAAACCCCCAGTCAATCAATCAATCAATCAATCAATCAAACAAACAAACAAACAAACAAACACCATTATCTTTTGGGGACAACTGAAATCAGTCCTCTTTCCTTGAGAATAGAACACACCCCATCTGAGACTAGGAAGCTGAGGGTGTTTTACTTTCAGCTCCCACGAATCACTGGCTTAAGGTGGTTCCCAGGGACTTTAACTACCCAGCACTTCAGGTATGGCTGTGGGCTGAGACAGACCTTAAGTGGAAAATTTTAGGTAAGGCTAGATGTACAGGGGTATGAGATCACTGTTACTTTCGGTTGCACTTTGTCAAAAATCACTCAACATTTTGACAAAACTTAGGCTGACAAGATCTTTCAAATACAGAAAATTATAATAGAGCCAGTAAACTAGCTCACTCATAATAAGTTTAACAAATGGTTAAAAAAAAGTAGCCAGGTGTGGTGACACATGCTTATATTACCAGCATTTGGGAAACAGAGGCAGGCCGATCCCTGTGAGTTTCAGCCTCATCTAAACAGTAAGCTCAAGAAAGTCAGTGCTACATGGAGAGAAACCCTGTTTTAAATTAAAAAGTTGTAAAAAATAAACTATGTGGGCAGTTTTTTGTTTGTTTCTGTTTTTGTTTTGTTGTTTTCTAAAAATTTTGTTCTATTTTATGTATATGAGTACACATGAGTACATGAGTTCATACAGCTAAAGCTGTCCTCGGATACACCAGAAGAGGGCATCAGATCCCTTTAGATGGTTGTGAGGTTGCTGGGAATTGAGCTCAGGACATCTGGAAGAGCAGTCAATGCTCTTAACCACTGAGCCATCTCTCTAGCCCCTGTTTGTTGTTTTCTTGAGACAAGGTTCTTCTGTGGAGCCCTGGCTATCCTGGAACTCTGCTTGGCTCTGCTGATATTCAATGTGAGTAGCACCATGCCAGGCTCAATTTGGTAACATTTACAGAAACAGGAATTTTACAGATTAAAATAATGTCAGTAAAAGTTTAAAAGATACAAAAAAATACTAGAAACAGTTTACTTGCCCTATATAGAAGAAAACTGATATCAACCAATTAAGTGGATTTGGATTTGTACAGAGAAATATATTCTTTTTTATTATTGGTTATTTTATTTATTTACATTTCAAATGTTATTCCCCTTCCTGGTTTCCCCTCAATAAACCCCCATCCCATTCCCCCTCCCCATTATTTATATGAGGGTGCTCCCCACCCACTCCCGCCTGAGAAATATATTCTTTTTGTTTGTTTGTTTGTTTTGAGACAGGGTTTCTCTGTATAGTCCTGGCTGTACTGGGACTCACTCTGTAGACCAGGCTGGCCTCGAACTCAGAAATCTGCCTGCCTCTGCCTCCCAAGTGCTGGGATTAAAGGCGAGCGCCACCACCGCCCGGCGAGAAATATATTCTTTGTTTTTTTTTTTTTGTTTTTTTGTTTTTTTCGAGACAGGGTTTCTCTGTGTGTAGCCCTGGCTGTCCTGGAACTTACTCCGTAGACCAGGCTAGCCTCGAACTCTCGAACTTAGAGATCCGCCTGCCTCTGCCTCCCAAGTGCTGAAATATATTCTTTGTTTGCTTTTATTTTTGTTTTTGTTTTTTTTGAGACATGGTCTCACTAGGTAGCTCTGGCCGGACTGGAAACTTGCTATGTAGATCAGACTAGCCTCCAACTCACAGAGATCTGCCTCTCCCTCCCTCCCAAGGATGTGATTAAAGGTGTGCCCCCATTCCCTTCAAGAGAAATATATTCTTTATAAAATTATACCCAAATCGGAGCTTAGTATGGTGGTACGTACCCTGTAATCTCAGCACTTAAGAATATGAAGCAGGAGGATTGCTACTTGGAGGCTAGCCTGGGCTGTACTGCAAGATCTAGGCCAAAAATAAATTCATCATATTATTAAAATTGAAGTTAAACTGGTTGTACTCACAAAAATGGAGTCAGGCTGGGTATGGTGGCATATGCCCTTTAATTCCAGCACCCTGGCAGCAGAGGCAGTCAGGTCTCTCTGAATCAACATAGTCTACATAGAGAGTTTTAGAATAGCCAAGGCAACAGAATGAGACTGTCTCAAAAATATACACACAATACAACTCAAAGACCATATGAAGCTTAAGAAGAAGGAAGATCAAAGTGTGGATGCTTCAATTCTATGTAGAAGGGGGAACAAAATATTCACGGGAGGTAGAAGAAGGGACCTGGGAGGGAGAGAGGAGGAGGAGGGAAAAAAGAGGGCCCAGGATCAAGGTATGGGAAGAGACAGGAGAGAAGTACAGATGCTCAGGAAATTGAATAGGAGTATGTAGCAGTGGGGAATGGGGAACTGGGGGTGGCCACTAGAAAGTCCCAGATACCAGGGAAGTGAGATGGTCCCAGGACCCAACGGAGATGACTTTAGCTGAAATACCCAACAAAGGAGAGAGAGAACCTCTAGAGACTACCCCTAGTTGAGGAATGGGGCCACCCACTCATTTCAAAAATTTTTAAACCAGAAATGTTCCTGTCTAAAGGAAAGACTGGGACAAAAAGTGGAGCAGAGACTGAAGGAAGGGCCATCTGGGGACTGTCCCACCTGGAGATCCATCCTGTCCACAGACACTAAACTCAGACACTATTGCTGATTCCAAGAAGTGCTTGCTGACAGGAGCCTGGTATGGCTGTCGCGTGAGAGGCTCTGCCAGCACCTGACCAATACAGATGAAGATATTCATAGCCGACCATTGGACTGAGCACAGGGACCCCAATGGAAGACCTGGGGGGAAGGGCTGAAGGAGCTGAAGGGAATTACAACCCCATAGGAAGAACAACAATATCAACCAACCAGACCCCAGAGCTCCCAGGGACTAAACCACCAAAGAGGGACCCATGGCTCCAGCTACATATGTAGCAGAGGATGGCATTATCTGGCATCAATGTGAGGAGAGGCCCTTGGTCCTGTGGAGGTTCAATGCCCCAGTGTAGGGGAATACTAGGGTGGGGAAGTGGGAGTGGGTGGGGGAGGACCCTCATAAAAGCAGAGGGATGGGGGATGGGATGGGGGTTTTGGGGTGTGTGGGAGGTTTGTGGAGGGGAAACTGGGGAAGGGGACATTTGAAATGTAAGTAACTAATAAAAAAAAATGGAGTCAGTGTCCCCAGACTCAAAACAAGGCAGCGGGTTGAAACATCCTGTTCTTGAATTGCTAAAAGCCAAAATTAAAGAGGATTTGGGCCAGAGGGAACTGCATGGGTAGGTGTGAGTGGAGAAGCATATGGATTGCTTTGGGGATGATGAATTCCTTACCAAAAGAACTATGGGAGCAGAATGTCAAACAACAAAACATTTATGAATATTCGCGAAGCTACAGATGACTTTGTTAAAAAGGGATACAAGGAAAATTGGACTTTGCAACCCGCAGTAAAACACTTTATAATTTTCACTCAAGTATTTCATGAGCTTAGAGGAAAAGATGAAAACCCATTGAAAATAGTGAGATTGACAGAAAACCATGTGAAATTACGAGCAGCCTTGAAATGAATCTGAAGGCAAATGGAGTTAGACAGAAACAAAGACCCACACTTCACATCCTAGAGTGCTTTATACAACAGAAGGGTGGAGGGGATGTTTTGTAAGGTTTGTCATTCTTGCTCCAACAACTTTGTTCTGTTCAGACTTGGGCAGAGGCCTAACATTTGGAGTCTGGTTCCAGAAGCCACCCTGTGAGCCACACTCTTTTTCTTAGTTTTTTTTTTTTTGGAGGGAGTGCAATTAGAGTTTATTCATTTTATTTGTCTTTTCTCTGCATGTATGTGTGCTTGGTTGCCCACACAGGCCAGACAGGGACAATGGATCCTCTGGAACTGGAGTTACAGAAGGCTGTGAGCCACCATGTGGATGCTGGGATTTGAACCTAGGGTTCACTGCAAGAGCAGCAAGTGCTCTTAACTGATGAGCCAACTCTCCAGCCCTACCCACCATCTTTTAGAATGAAATAGAATAATCACAATGATGAACCAGACAGGGAGTGAGAGGTCTGCAGCGTAAAGCGGCCTCTTTCATAACTCACTGAGAGGTACAGAGACTGCGTCACACTACCACTGGCTTCTGGGCTAGAGAAGATGAGAAGTAGGCATGACTACCAGACTCCACAGAGTCACAAGTAAGGGAAAGTTCAGCAGCAGCAAAAATGTGGACTGGAAGTGGTGTCCGTCAGCATGGAACTAGAAACAACCAGGAAGATTTGGAAACTGTTCCTGAAAAGTATTTACTTTTAGAGCCAGAAGAAAAAGCCCAAACTACTTCATAGTTTTAAGAGATTGCTGGGGATGAGCATGGTGGTGAACACTTTTAATCCTAGCATTAGAAAGAAAAAGGCAGATTTCTGTGAGTCCAAGGCCAGCCAGGGCTACAGAATGAAATCCCGATTGCTGGGCCTGAGGCTATAGCTCAACTGGAGGAGTATTTGCATACTTGAAGCCCTGGGCTTGAGCCCCAGCACCACGTAAGCCATACCTGTAATCTTAGCATTCAGAAGTTTGAGGCAGGAGGACCGGTTCAAGGTTTATACTCAGCTATAAAGGTGTTTTAGTTTGGGTCTGGAATACTCTCCAAAAGTAAGGTTTGCTCCGCAGCGTGGTGCCATCGGAAGGAAGGTGGTGGACCCTTTCAGAGGTGGGGCCTACTAAGAGAAGGTTATGTTATTGAGGGGCTTCCCTCAACAGGATCTGTGAGATCCTGCTCTCGATCTCTCCTCTCCCCTTGTTTACTTCGTGGCTGTAAGCTGTTTCCTGGTAGACCCCAAAGCAACAGAACTACTTGGTTATAGATGGGAACCTCTGAAGCCATAAAGCGAAGTAAATTTTTTTCTTAGTGGATTATCTTAAGTGTTTGTGGCAGGGATGGAAAGGGGAATAAAACAGTAGACTACATCTCCCTGTTCCCTATCACACTACAAGTGATTAAAAAAAAATACTCTCCTAAAAGGAAAGATCTCATTTATTTGTCCAACCTGAGTCTTCTCATCTGCCAAGTGGCAATCTTGGAACATACCTCAGGGAATTATGGTGGCTTTTAAGATGAGATCAATCAGGCCAGTGCTGCTCAGTGACCAGTGTTGGGCGTGGACACACTCTTCTTGTTGGCTAATATTGACCCCATACCCGTGAAGGAAAGTAGACCAGGTTAGCCAGTAGGAACAAAGGGACTTGTATCTTAAATCTCGGAAGATATTCAAATCTGGGATTTTCATGTATAGAACAAACAGAGCTGTAGAAGTTTGGGAATTCCTATAAAAGTGAGGGAAGCCCTGGACAGTACTTAAAGAGAGGTGAGGTTCCAATGAAGTCTGAACCACATACAAGAGTCCTAGGTGCCTGGCAACTGAGCGGTTTGATAGTACCACTATGTTGGGGCACGTGGAGGGCACTTCACATGAAAATCGAGAGAGACAGAGCAGTCTATGATTTGGTCTGTGGAAGCACTTGGAGATTTTACCGTGGGATAACTGGCTGGGAGAAAAACAAGGGTTCAGAATAAAATGTCAAGCGGAGCCTGGGCTCTGGAGCAGAGCTTCGCACACTTTAGATTCTCACACAGTGGTGGGCTGCTATAAACATGCTTCCTTCAACGCAGAGAGGGTCCAGATCTGGGCCTAAGGGTGGGTCTGCGCTTATAGCCAGCTCCCACAGAGAGGCCCCAGCTTGCGGCAGCTGCTTCGAGCAGCACCTGGTTCTGGGGTCCCACAGTTGACTTCTCTCCGACCCCACCCAAGCATGGAGTCCTGTCACTGGTGAGTCACACATTGCACTTACCTGCCTGCCGGCAACTGCTACTTTCAGACATAATGGGAGCCAGAAAATTGGCCAGAACCCCTTCCCTCAGGTGGCTCGGGGCAGCTTATCTTCTTCCCATAAGCCACAGAGACTCAGGAGTGTTAGACCCAGCACAGAGTCCACCAGTCCAGTGACGTCAATTTACTTTTGCCCAAGGCCAAGCCCCAAGGACCCGCAGCCTTCCCAGGTAGAAGAGAGAGAGAATTATGAAAGAGATGAGCGATACTGAACACAGAGCTGGCGCCAGCATAGATAGGGGCACTTGCTGTTCCAGTTCAGAGCAGGAAAGATGGCAGTTACAAAGAAGGGAGCCCTGAGCTTCAGAAAATGGTATCTGCAGAATGAAAGGCTTGACACTCCAGGAAGATCTAACTACCTGCGGGTAGCTACATTTGGCAATTATTTTAAAAATTATTTTTTTTAAAAGATTTATTCATTTTATTTATGAGTACACTGTAGCTGTCTTCAGACACACCACAAGAGGGCATCAAATCTCATTACAGATGGTTGTGAGCCACCATGTGGTTGCTGGGATTTGAACTCAGGACCTCTGGAAGAGCAGTCAGTGCTCTTAACCACTGAGCCATCTCTCCAGCCCCCTTAAAAATTATTTTTAATGGGCCAGTGACATTGACTCAGTGCTTTCCTGACATCATGAGCTCAATCCCCAGGACACACATGGCAGAAGAAATGACGCCTGCAAGTTGTCCTCTGGCCTACACACGTGTCCACCTTTTAAATTTTATTTACATATGTGTACAAATGTGGAGGCCACAGGACAACTTGGCGACATTGGTTCTCCCTGTCCGCTGTGTTGTATCCAGGGATGATAGTCAAGATGAGGGAGGTCAAACAGCTGCCCTAACATTCCATGGCTAGTGAGTTAGGGAGCTAGCGTGCAGACTAAGGTGGGTGAAGCCCAAAGTACCAAGTACTCTGCTTCAAGGGAGCAGAAACACTTGCCTTCACAGACTTCTCTGTGGCATAAGCTTCCAGGAGAAAAGAGAGACACAGCTAGACTTGGGGGGAAAGATATTGTCTAGTGCTGATTTGTAAGGCCTGTCAAATTATCGTTCCCAATTTTGTAATAGCTAGCCAGTTTTAGACACATCTGTGTGCCAGGCACTGATATGTACTGAGTCACCCTCTTTTGACCTATAAGCCTCCAAGGCAGGAATTCTTACTATCCATGTCTTACTGATGAGAAACCAAAAGCTGGGCCCTTTGATTGTCTCTGTTGGTTCACATGTCTTGAAAAGAATCCAGCAAAAATATACTACGACAATAAAGGATTGAAAAACCCAAGTGGCCAAAACTTGGGGAAGTCATGTAAAAACTACAAAAGGCAGTTTTAAGAGTCCAAATAAGCTGGGCAGTGGTGGCACACACTTTTAATCCCAGCACTTGGGAGGCAGAGGCAGGTGGATTTCTGAGTTCGAGGCCAGCCTGGTCTACAGAGTGAGTTCCAGGACAGCCAGGGCTACACAGAGAAACCCTGTCTCGAAAAAAAATAATAATAAAAATAAAAAAATAAAAAAAGAGTCCAAATAATTCATCCATATCTAAATCTAAAACTTTATTAACTAAGAGGGAAGAAAGTAAATATGAACTCAACTTGGCTGAATAGCAAAGAAGTAAAGGATACTATTTCATTTTTAAAATGCTGACAAACAGGCAATATAGGCCTGGGGATGTTTTTTAAAAATTAATTATTCTTGCTACAAGGCTTGGGTATATTGCTAAGATAGAATTTGTGCTTCAGTATTTGAGGCCGAAGGTTCAATTACCAGCATCAAAAAATATTGTTGTTCTGATTAAATTTTATTTAACAGTGTCATAAAATCCTTTTAAAATGAAGTTTTAAAAGCTAAACAATACAAGTTCCTTTTTTGGTAATACCAGCCCACAGATTCCAAGTTGGTTTCTTCTTAGCCCACTCCAATTATGTACCCTAATGTTCACGTCATTGTAGCTGTGGTTGCTGTAAAGTTGGCTCCTGAGATATTTGCCATGATCTAGTAGGTTTTTATAGCTTTTTATTTTTGCTATCAAAGAACTTTAAGTGAGAATGGTGTCACATCTCTGTAATCCCAGCACTCAAGGTGGCTGAGGCAGGAGGATTTCAAGATAAGGAAAAACTTAGACTCCATAGAAACATTTAAACAAACCAGCTGGAGCTGAAGCAATGCCTTTATTGGTAAATCACTTGCTGTGAGAGTGTAGACACTTGAATTCAATCCCCAGCCCCCACATAATAGTGATAAACAAGAAACCCTGTTTCTACAGAAGCTGTTCAGCCTGCACTCTCAGGCTTGTTCTCCTATCTGAGCACATAGGCCTCTTTGGCAAACATGTTGCATTAAACCATCAGTTGGGCCAAGAGGTATCCAAGCTTGATTCTCTTCTTTGTATTTGTTAGAGCTGGAAGTACTGGGGCTGCACAATATGTAATACATCTGGCATTGTTCAATCCAGATGTCAGTTGGGATGGAAAGAATAAGAGTCTTGGGATAAACTGGGTATCCATGAGCAATATAGTTCTGCTGGGCGAATGTGGACTATAGCAAACTGAAGAAGGCTCCAACTTTTAAACTACAAATTTCAACATCAAACTGCTTATAACAAAGGGTCTTTCAGAAACCACTAAATCAAGAAATGTTTTTCTTTTAAAATTTTTATTGGATATTTTATTTACTTACAATACAGATAGCATCCTATTTCCCCTCCCTATAACCCCTTATCCCATCCACCCTCCTCCTTTATACTTTTATACTATTTTAATTACATGCATGTATTAAGGTCAGTTCTAGGTTGAGGGACTAGCAATACAATAGATGCAAATAGTCAAGGAACAAGCAAGACAATAAATACATAGTCAAAGAAAAAGCAAGGCATTAAACCAAATTACATGAACACTCCCATGATCACTGTTTCTAAGGGCTTATCAGGATGACCAAAATATCTAAGCCTACTTCCCTGTCCTAGCCCAAAGTCATTTTCATGTCTACTTCCTTGTTCTAGCCTAAAATTTACAATCCTGTCTGAAGCCTACTTCCTTCTTCTAGCCTAAAATTTAGATTCCTCCCTGAAATTACTTCTTTGTTCTAGCCTAAGATTTAGATTTCTACCTGAAATTACTTCTTTGTTCTAGCCTAATGTCAGATTCCTGCTTGAAGCCTACTTCCTTTTCCTTGGCCATTGTCATATTCCTGCCAAACAGCCCATTTCCTTGTCCTTGGCCCATGTCAGGTTCTTGCCAAACAGTCCCAAAGGCTCTCTGCCTCTCCCCATTTTTTTATTTCATTAACAAGACTGAGCCTGTCTTAGGTCATTCTGCCAAAAATGCCTTCCTTATCCGTCATGGAATAGGCATTATCAAAAGCAATGTCTTAGGTTGGTAAGGCTCTGTGCAGAATCTTACCCATCCTTGGCTTGCCAGCCTGTTAATTTAATAACTCTGTCTGGGGGGTCCATTTTCAGTTTCAAGCCATGTACTTGGCTGCCAACATGTTGATGTTGTTAAAGACAAGCTTTAACAGGATGGGCAGGAATAAAAGTATTCCCAGGACAAAAAGGGCTAGTAGCATGATCAAGCTATATATGCCATTTTGAAGCTTGACCAAAATAGAAATATTGACCTCAGGCCATGGGTAATTTTATCTGCAGTATCTACTGCATCAATGCTCAGCAGAGCAGCATCAAGAAATATTTCTTGCAGGGCAGTGGTGACGCACGCCTTTAATCCCAGCACTTGGGAGGTAGAGACAGGTGGATTTCTGAGTTCGAGGCCAGCCAGGTCTACAGAGTGAGTTCCAGGACAGCCAGGACTATACAGAGAAACCCTGTCTCGAAAAAACCAAAACAAACAAACAAAAAAAGAGAAATATTTCTTATGTCAATGAGTAACATTATGTTAGTTCTTTGGAATTTATTATATCGATCAGTAAATCTTAGTGCTTATCTCAAATAAGGTAGAAGGTGGGGACCAACTTTTGGCCTCCATTAAAATCACTGCACAAGCACACTTGCATTTACACACAAGAAACACACACACACACACACACACACACACACACGTCTATAAATCTTGTATTTGTTCTTCCCAGACCCAGAATGCCTAAAGATCATACTTATTAGCTCCAAAAGGAATTATCTATGGCTTCCAAAATAATGAAGATGATTGATAAAACAGAAAAAAAACTAATAAGAGAAAAAATACATCAAACAAAAGGACAGGGAATCATCTAAAGTAGCAAAGGGATGAAACATAACGGACTCAATGTAGTAGTTTTGATGATAAATAGCAGCCTATTCATAATAGCCAGAAACTGGGAACAACCCAGATGTCCCTCAACAGAAGAATGGATATGGAATTCTACTCAGCTATTAAGAACGAGGACATCATGAATTTTGCAGGCAAATGGATGGAACTAGAAAATATCATCCTGAGTGAGGTAACCCAGACCCAAAAGGACATGTATAACATGTTTCAGTGATAAGTGGATATTAGCCAAAAATACAGGATACCCATGCTACTCTCCACAGACCCAAAGAAGTTAAACAGGAAGGAAGGCCCAAGTGAGGATGCTTCAATCTCACTTAGAAAGGGGAACAAAATAATCATGGGAGGCTGAGGGAGGGAGGGACTTGGATGGGAGAGGTGAGGGAATAAGAGGGGCAGGATCAGGTATGGGGGTAGACAGGAGAGATGCTCAGAGGGCCAGGAGAATGAAGGGAAATATGCAGTTGCCTGAGTGGGGTGTGGGGGTGTGAGAGTATGGGGGATGGGGGGGGACCTCTAGAAAATCCCAGAGACCTGGGATGGGGGAGGCTCCCAGAACTCAATGTGGGTGACCTTAGCTGAAATTCCCAACAGTGAGGATATGGAACCTGAAGAGACCACCTTCAGTAGCCAGACAGGACCCCCAGAAAAGGAATGGGAACACTGACCCACCTACAAAATTTGTGACCCAGAATTGTTCCTGTCTAAAAGAAATACAGAGACAAAAATGGAGCAGAGAATGAAGGAATGGCTAACTAGTGCCTAGCCCAATTGTGATCCATCCCATGGGTAGGCACCAATCCTTGACACTATTACTGGTGCTATGTTGTGCTTGCAGACAGGAGCCTAGCATACTTGCTCTCTGAGAGGTTCTACCAGCAGCTGATTGAGACAGACGCAGATACTTACAGCCAAGCATTGGACTGAGGTCAGGGACCCCTATGGACGAGTCAGAAGAAGGACTGAAGGAGCTGAAGGGGATGCCAACCCCATCGGAAGAACAACAGTGTCAAGTACCTTAGACCCTTGGGAGCTCCCAGAGACTGAGCCATCAACCAAAGAGCATACACAGGCTGGTCCAAGGCCCTGGAATATATATATAGCAGAGGACTTCCTTGTCTGGCCTCAGTAGGAGAGGATGGACCTAATCCTGTAGAGACTTGATGCACCAGGGAGGGAGGATGGGGGGTGCTGCTGTCC
Organism: Grammomys surdaster; assembly: GCF_004785775.1. Classification (NCBI taxonomy): domain Eukaryota; kingdom Metazoa; phylum Chordata; class Mammalia; order Rodentia; family Muridae; genus Grammomys; species Grammomys surdaster. The sequence goes on along the minus strand of NW_021604776.1, from coordinate 373,249 downwards.
CAGAGGCAAAGAAGGGGGGTAGGAACTCTACAAGGGGGGACCAGAAGAGAGCAGCATTTGAGATGTAAATAAATAAAACTATTAATTAATGTAAAAAAAGGAAAAGAGAGACACAGAAGGCTTCTATGACAACCTCTCCCCTTTACTTCCCTCCCCTCAATAAAACATATCAGCCTAGACAGAAAGTCACTGAAGAAGACTCTTAAAAATTGTGATAAGGATGATAAAGTGTAGCTCTCCATAATTGATGGCTTCTGTCAGGGTACAGGTAGGGAAGGGCTCAGTTTTCTTTAAGGGGCTGGCCACTAAGAGTTTGACCATGCTCCAACCAGTATATGGACAACACAAGTTGGACTTGTGGGGTTTTTTTGTTATTGTTTCAATTTCTTTCTTTCTTTCTCTTTTGGGGGAGGGTGGGGAGGTCAGAAGGGTGGAGGCACCTGGGAAGACTTGAAAGCAAATGTTACTGGGGTACAGTATGTGAAACTCCCAAATGATTGATAAAAATATTATGTTGGGAAAAAGAAATGGATTCATATTTTAAAATAAATTTTATGTCTTTAAAAATAAAACCTTACAGATTACATTAGAAAAGTCAGTTCTGTGGTATTTGAAAGAATCACACTGTCACACAAAGGTCAGTGTAAAAGAATGGGAAAATATATAAAACAGATGCAAATTATGTGAAACCAAAGGTCAAAATACTTAAATTGGTAGAATTTTAGACCAAAACAATCTAAATAAAATGGCATCGAGATGTACAAAGGGAAAATATGACGGAGATCCAGTTAATAATATGGTTTGTCTGTGGTATTTAATAGCTTCCCTGAAAAAAACCCATCTAGCAGACAATATGACTTTCCCTCCTGGTGGCCACACATTTATAGAAATTCTATCTAGCTGCTTTAACAGCATGCTTAAATAGGCTTCAGGGTATAGCTTGGTGACAGAGCTCGTGCCTAGCATGCACAAGGGTTCAATCCTTGCACCAAAAGTCATAACACCCCCTTCCCCCAAACCCTAGATTCACAACCCCTCATATATCTATACAAAGAAAGGAGGCACTGGTAAGAAAGTCAGGCTAGGAATCAGAGCAGATGACTCCTGGCCCAGGGTCTGGAGGGGCCAGGCTTGTTATCTGTAAAGGCCAGGCCAAATATCTCCTGGATCAGGACCCACTGACTTGTGGAGAGGACTCTTTGGAAGTGGAAGATTCAAATGAAGGCTTTGCTGAGGTTATTTTTGTGTTGGTGGTCATATAGGCAGATCCCTGCTGTGGAACCAGCAGAGATCTCTGAGGAAGGAGAGGCAAGTGGGGATGAAGGTGGGGGCAGACAGCACTTCAAGCCCAGGTGCAACTCTTCAATCCTATTGTTACCAATAAAGAATGCTGACAAGCTGGGTCAAGCTGCCCTGAAACTCTCTGGACTCCTGGTTACACAGAGACACTATTAATCAATATACTTCATGCTTTGACTACTAGGCAGTATCAAGCAGGAGCTTCAACTGAACAGCTCAGACTAATGCAGACTTGCTGTGATTTAACCTGAACAGCACAAGAGCAGAACACTGTGTCACAATCATTTCCCCACTGTGTCACAATCATTTCCCAAAGTCTGAAATTATCTTCATTTTTGAATCACAACTAAAAGGGGGAGGTTACAAACCTTGAATAAATATGACGAATAAAAGTAATAAATATGCAAATGAAAACAAAGTTCTTTTTTTTTCTCCCCACAATATAAGACTGATGAAGGAAAATAAGAGTGTTGCTCCCCAGTGTCAAGAAGGATGTGGGAAACTAGGATGTTCTATTTACTGCTGTTTGGATTATAACTACAGAACCTCTGTCAGGTACATCTTCGTAATCTCTATCAAAATCCTTTTTAGAAAACACATTTGCCATGCCAGGAATGACATATTTAGCATTTCAACCTGCAGAGGCATGGTAAATAGGACTGTGAGCTGATAAGGATATTAACAGTGTAGCATAGGCAATAGCCCCACTGGCCAGGAATATGGAGCTTTGGAGTGTTCTCTCCAGGTGCCACTCTTCAAAACATTTTTGGAGAAGTCTATTGGAGCAGAGCACTGTTCATGGCCTACTGGACATCCTTCCCTGTTTTCTACACCAACAATATTTAGAGGTTGTTCAAGGCAACAGTTTTCACTGCTCTAGGCACCAAATGATAGCAATCTTCATCCCATTTTCCCACCTTCCCTTGCAACCAAGAGTGGTCACAGGGTCTGACTCTAGTCAAGGAGTTATATGAAGTCTACTGGAGGCTTTCTGTGTTCTTTTCTTAATAAGTAGAATTATTTTGCTTATTTTCATATCTATCTATCTATCTATCTATCTATCTATCTATCTATCTATCTAT
>NW_021604776.1:350937-370858 GCF_004785775.1 Grammomys surdaster | reverse complement strand
TATCTATCTATCTATCTATCTATCTATCTATCTATCTATCTATCTATCTATTCACTTTACATACAGATTGCACCCTCCCTTCCTCTCCTCCCATTCCCCTCAGACTCCCCTGCCCCCCTTCCCCCCCCCCCCCGTGCTAACCTACCTGGCACATCAAGTCTTATCAGGACTAGAATATCCTCTCCCACAATCCAGCTTGGGGAAAGGAATCCAAAGGCAGACAACAGAGTTAGAGCTAGCTCCTACTCCAATTGTTAAGGGGACCCACATGAAGAAAAATACTGTTACAAATGTTAGGGAGCCTGGGTCTAGCCTATGCTTGCTTTTGGTTGTTGGTTCATTATGAGGCTCCATGGGCCCAGGTTAGATTACCCTTGACTCCTCCTGTTCCCTCAATCCTGTCCCTCACTTGTCCACACATCTCCCTGAGCTCTGCCAGGTGTTTGGCTGTGGGTCTCTGCATCTGTTTCCATCCACTGCTGGATGAAACCTCTCCGGAAACAGTTATGCTAGGCTCCTGTCTGCAAACATAACAGAGTATCATTGATAGTGTCAGGGGTTGGCATTCTCCAACAGAGTGGGTCTCAAGTTGGGCCAGTCAGTCATTGGTTGCCCTTGTGCTAGATTTCTGTTCCATCTTTATCTCTGCACTACTTGTAAGCAGAACAGAGTTTTGGTTGAAGGTTTTGTGGGTGGGTTGGTGTTATAATATCTTTAGAAATCTTGCCTGATTACAGGAGGTGGCCACATCAGTCTCCATATCCCCAGCTGCTAGGAGTCCACCTAGGGTTACCTATATAGACTTGAGGGAGCCTTCCTGTCCCAGGCTTCTGGTTTGTCCCAGAGATGCCCCCCACACAAATTTTCTTTCTCTCTCTCAGCACTACCCATACCCCCTGCTCTTCCCATACCTGATTCCTACCTGCTTTCCCCTTTCCACCCCTCTGGGTCTTGATGTAGAACTATTCCCAATTTTCTGAGAACTGCCACATTGATTTCTAAAGTGGTTGTAAAAGTTTACACTTCTATCAGCAATGGAGAAGTGTTCCTCTTTCTCCACATCCACAACAGCATGTGCTGTCACATGAGTTTTTGGTCTTAGCCATTCAGACAGATGTAAGATGGAATCTCAGAGTTGTTTTGAGTCATATTACCCTGATGACTAAGGATGTTGAACATTTCTTTAAGTGCATCTCAGCCATTAAAGATTTATTAGTGTGTAATTTCTTGAGTTCTTCAAACACTTTGGATATTAGCCTTCTGTCAGATGTAGGGTTGGTGAAGATCTTTTCCATCCTGTAGGCTGCCATTTGTCCTATTGACAGTGCCTTTTGCCTTACAGAAGCCTTACAGTCTCATGAGGTTCCATATATCAGTTGTTGATCTTAGTGCTTGAGCCATTGGTGTTCTGTTCAGGATGTTGTCTCCTGCACCAATGTATTCAAGGCAGTTCCTCACTTTCTCTTCTATCAGATTTAGTGCATCCAGTTTTATATTGAGATGTTTGATCCACTTGGACTTGAGTTTTGTGTAGAGTGATAAATATAGATCTATTTTCATTCTTCCATATGCAGACATCCAATTAGACTAACACCATTTGTTGAAGATGCTTTTCTTTTTTTTTCATTGTATTGTTTTGGCTTCTTTGTTAAAAATCAACTGTACGTGTGTGGGTTTATTTCTGGGTCTTCAATTCTATTCCATTGATCAACCTGTCTGAGTCTTTACCAATACCATGCAGTTTTTATTACTATTGCTCTGTAGTACAGCTTAAAATCAGGAATGTTTATACCGCCAGAAGCTTTTTTATTGTACAGGATTGTTTTTGCTATCTTGGATTTTTTTTCTATATGAAGTTGAGAATTGCTCTTTCTATCTCTGTAAAGAGTTGAGTTGGAATTTTGGTGGGAATGGCATTGAATCTGTAGATTTCTTTTCGTAAGTTGGCCATTGTCACTATGTTAATCCTACCAATCCATGAACATGGGAGATCTTTCCATTGTCAGAAATCTTAATTTCCTTTTTCAGAGCCTTGAAGTTTTTGTCATACAGGTCTCTCACTTGTTTGGTTAGAGCTATACAAAGATTATTTGTGGCTATTGTGAAGGGTGTTGTTCCCCTAATTACTTTCTCAGCCCATTTATCATTTGTATAAAGGAGGGCTACTGATTTTGTTTTGAGTTAATTTTATATCCAGCCACTTTGCTAAAGTTGTTTATCAGCTGTAGTAGTTCTCTGGTAGAATTTTTTTGGGTCACCTATGCATATTATTATATCATTAGCAAATAGAAAAAACTTAGACTTCTTCTATTCCAATTTGTATCCCCCGATCTGAAGTAGAAACTTACGGGTTTTTTAGAAAGTCATTTGGATGGTGTTTTGCAGGGGAAAACATGTGAAGGAACATTTCACTGGAGTATACAGAGGAGAGAGGATGTTCTGCTAAAGCAACCATATGAAAGAACATGTGCTGAAAGATTCTTTGCTAACAACATACATGTATTGGTCCACTTTACACTGTGTAGTCGAGTTGCATTTGTCAGGACTCCATAGAGAAATGCATCAAAAATCTTCTGGTGGTGTGCTGCGGTTTCTTGCTGCTTCCAAGGACTCAGGCTGATTGGACGCACATGCTGAGGCAAGACACTTGCTGACGCAAGGCATGTGGAGGACACGTGATAATTGGAGAGTATAAATAGGACTCCATGGAGTATAAACCTTGTCATTCTTTCATATTCTCTGATCTTTGCGTCCCCGAGAGACGTACAGCAGAGAACTTCTCCTGGTGTCCCTCTGGGTCTCTCTGCTGACTCAAGCTGAGGCTGAGGCCTAGCTGTCTCTATTAGGTGTGCCACCGCTGTTGCTAACCCAACTCTACCAAACTGGACTGCTGCTGTAACCATGAAATGTTTGTGAGTGGATCAAGCTGTCTCTGCCTGCTAATCTGTGAGCTGAACTTCTAGTTTCCAGACAACACAGACAGAAATTGCTCCAAAGAACATTTCTAAACAGGCCCAGTCCCCCCACTCACTTACCCACTCCCACCTTCCCACCCTGGCATTCCCTACACTGGGGCATTGAGCCTTCACAGGATCAAGGGCCTCTCCTTCCATTGAAGCCCGACTAGGCTATTCTCTGCTATATATGCAGCTGGAGCCCCTGGGTTGCTCTATGTGTGTACTCTTTGGTTGGTGGTTTAGTCCCTGGGAGCTCTGGTTGGTTGATATTATTGTTCTTCCTATGGGGTTGCAACACCCTTTAGTCCTTTCTCCATTGGGGACCCATTGTTCAGTCCAATTGTTGGCTGTGAGCATCCACCTCTGTATTTGTCAGGCTCTGGCAGAGCCTCTCAGGAGACAGCTGTATCAGGCTCCTGTCAGCATGCACTTCTTGGCATACACAATAGTGTCTGTGTTTGGTGACTGTATATGGTGTGGATCCCCATGTGGAGCAATCTCTGGATGGCTTTTCCTTCAGTCTCTGCTTCACACTTTGTCTTCTTATTTCTTCCAGTGACTATTTTGTTCCTCCTTCTAAGAAGAAACAAAGCACCCACAATTTGGTCTTCTTTCTTCTTGAACTTCATGTGGTCTGTGAATTGTATCTTGGGTATTGTGAGCTTTTGGGCTAATATCCAATTATCAGTGAGTGCATACCATGTGTGTTCTTTTATGACTGGGTTACCTCACTCAGGATGGTATTTCTAGTTCCATTCATTTGTCTAGGAATTTCATGAAGTCATTGGGTTTTTTTGTTTGTTTTTATTGGATATTTTATTTACATTTCAGATGTGATCCCCTTTCCCCATTACCCTCCTACCCAGGAACCTCCTATCCTATCCCCCCTCCTCCTGCTTCTATGAGGATGTGCCCCACCCACTTGTCCACTCCCACCTCCCCACCCTCAAATTCCCCCACACTGGGCATCCAGCCTTCATGGGACCAAGGACCTCCTTTCCCACTTATGCCAGACAAGGCCATCCTTCCCTACATATACAGTTGGAGCCATGGGTCCCTCCCTATGTGTTCCCAGGCTGGTGGTTTAGACCCTGGGAGCTCTGGTTGGTTGGTATTGTTGCTCTCCTCATGGGGTCACAAACCCTTTCGCTCCTTCAGTCTTCTCTCTAACTCCTCCATTGGGAACCCCATGATCAGTTCAATGGTTAGCTGTGAGCTTCTGCCTCTGTATATGTCAGGCTCTGACAGACCTCTAAGGAGACAGCTATATCAGGCCTCTGTCAGCATGCACTTCCTGGCATTAGTGTCTGCCTTTGGTGACTGTACAAGGATGGATACCCAGGTGGAGCAGTCTCTGGATGGCCCCTCCTTCAGTTTCTGTCCCATGCTTTGTTTCCATATTTGCTCCAATGAGTATTTTGTTGCCCCTTCTAAGAAGGGCCAAAGTACCCATACTTTGGTCTTCCTTCTTCATGAGCTTCATATGGTCTGTGAGTTATATCTTGGTTATTGCAAGCTTTTGGGCTAATATCCAATTATCAGTGAGTGCATACCATGTGTGTTCTTTTGTGATTGGGCTACCTCACTCAGGATGATATTTTCTAGTTCCATCCATTTACCTAAGAATTTCTCGAATTCATTGTTTTTAATAGCTGAGTAATATTCCATTGTGTAAATGTACCACATTTTCTGTATCCATTCCTCTGTTGAAGGACATCTGGGTTCTTTCCAGCTTCTGGCTATTATAAATAAGGCTGCTATGAACATAGTGGAGCATATGTCCTTGTTATATGTTGGAGTATCTTCTGGGTATATGCCCTGGAGTGGTATAGCTGTGTTCTCAGGTAGTATGTCCAATTTTCTGAGGAACCTCCAGATTGATTTCCAGAATGGTGTACCAGCTTGCAATCCTACCAACAATGGAGTGTTCCTCTTTCTCCACATCCTTGCCAGCATCTGCTGTCACCTGAATTTTTAATCTTAGTCATTCTGACTGGTGTGAGGTGGAATCTCAGTGTTGTTTTGATTTACATTTCCCTGAAGACTAAGGATGTTGAACATTTCTTTAGTTGCTTCTTGGACATTCGATATTCCTCAGTTGAGAATTCTTTGTTTAGCTCCATACCCTATTTTTAATAGGGTTGTTTGGTTCTGTGGAGTCTAACTTGAGTTCGATTGATGGTGTCCCCATGTCTGAGGGAGCATTCTTTCTTTCTGGTATCCTTTCTTGCTCTTTGGTCCTGAAGAGCACTCCTGATGGCCAGAACCTACAAGGGTCTTGGGGAAGAAAGGCTTTTATCGGGGGAAGGATGTTTCTCTACTAGATTCATTTAGGTAACTATATTGGGCATTTGGTCTGGGTGCCCGAGGGATCCTGGCCTAAAGACTCTTTCATCTACTGCTTTAATCACCTTTACAAAGGTCCTTATGGGTGGCTACCCTAAGCAGAGAGTAACTAACTTACTCTTTTTTACTATAAATTAGTATCTGTACCAAAACGGAGGCCTATTTTTTTTGGCTCTCTGATTCAGAACAGCCTGTAACTGTTTACATCAGGCGACCTGCCTGCAAACAGTTTCCTTGTTGTTTTAGAGTTCCCAAGCTGGAGTCACGTGACTTGTCTCAGTGCTATCCACTCACACTTTTTTCTTTTTTTTAAATTAAAAAATATATAACTATAACTCTCAGGTGAATAATCTCGCCAGGACTGTTTTGTTCAGCAACCATGGCTCAGGGAATTTGCCCCTCTCTTCCGCCAGGTTCTTTTTTTTTTTTAAAATTCTGTTTTTATTGGTTATTTTATTTACATTTCAGTTGTTATCCCCTTACCCCATTTCCACCCCTCCCGCCCAGGAACCCCCTATCCCATCCCCCCTCCTCTTGCTTCTATGAGGATATGTCCCCACCTACCCCCCAACTCCCACCTCCCCACCCTCAAATTCCCCCACACACGGTGTCCAGCCTTCATGGGACCAAGGATCTCCTCTCCTCTCTCAGGGAAGTTGCTCCTCTCTTCTGCCAGGTTCTTAATAACCTGGGCCTTGTCTATCTTTTTGTAGATGTTCCGGCCACAGAGAGTAGGGAGCAGACCAAGATCTGTAGCCACTGTGCTGTGGCTCTTTTTCCTCTCCATTGTCTGGGTTCTCATACCAGAAGGGGCCAGAGGCCAAGGTTCCCACGAGTGGCAGGTGGGAAACCACTGATCTGCTACAACAGTGACCTCGAGGTCCCCAGCCTAGCCACACATGCCAGGCTAGGCAGCTGTCGTGTGCTGACCCACTGCCGTCTCCACCGATAGCAGAGGAACAGAGCTTCTTTCTCTTGGTAGCCAACCTGCATGGCCATGCGGTTCAAGGGCGACACACTAGGGGAGCCACGAGCTATCGCCCGCCAAATGCTGGCTAGGCAAGGGCACCCCCCATGCAGTGTCCCCTGGAGAACACCCTACGTGTGGTGGGTGGGCTCCCCAGACCGCAGTGCAGGCTTGCCAAAGGACCTGCCTTTCTGCTCTGCAGCAGCTCTCTTGCACTGGTGGCTCTATCTCCTTCTCTGCCGGTGGCCATGTTACTTCTTTTTAACTCAGGATGTTTAATACAGTAGATTCAGTCCAAAATAACATCAGTCAAAATCCAATAACACATAGAACGACAACCAACACACAGACGGTTTGCCAAGAAAACAGAGAAAAACAACATAGTCAGCTCACCCCTGTCACGGGCTTCGTATAAACCAGGTGATACAGTTTTTGCCCCTGTCACAGGCACAGAAACTGGATTACACAATCAAGACATAGAAAAACTGACAGTGGAAGAATCCAATAACCAGACGACGTGGCTAGCCTACTCTGGACCTAATTTAACAGATTCAGATGACTTGGCCAGCCTACGCTGGACCAAATCTAACAGATTCAGACAATTTGGCCAGCCTATGCTGAACCAAATCTAGCAGATTTCTAACACTACCAGCAATAGGAACAACACAAAATTAGACATGGACACACTGCCATGAGAGCACAACAAACACCGCCCTAGGCAGTGGTGGCTGCAAAACCACCTTCAGATGGAGAAAGGGTCGTTTCTGACACACTATTTCCCAGGACAGACTCTGGAGTGTCCTCCAGGTCTTGTGGCCTGTGATGTGCAGTACGTCTACCATCACCCATTGCTTCCACTCCCATGAATTCCCTCCTGAAACTCGTAACCTGACCCTATCCCAGGGTCCTTGAAACCTGACCCTATCCCAGGGTCACAAACTGCCCTCTGTGGCTTGCCCGGTTCTTGCTCCTGCCATGAACACAGAAACGAGGCTACACAGATGGTAGCCCCTGTCACGGGTGTACAGAGACTTCACAGACACAGTACACAGACAGTTGCCCCTGCCATGGGCACAGACACTTCACAGATACAAAAACAAAGAACAGACAAACAGCACACAGACCTGCTTGAGCATATGGACCTTCGATCCCTGGAGCCGTGGGGTCTCAAGCAAGTCATCTCGGTGGCACCTCCATATGTTGGATTCTAGGATCCAAAACCAGGGGACAAGCTCCCACAGAAACTCACAGATGGGACTCGGTGCAATTAACATGAGGTTTAATGATTCCAGTATACTGAGGTTCTCTCGAATACAAGCAAGAAGAGAACCCAGAGTTGGAGCTAAGAATAGTTTTTATACAGTTTAGAGAAACAGTGACTAGGCACAATATGATTGGCAGAACAGTGTGACTTTTAAACTGATAGGTCTTTGGGGAATGAGGTGGCAAGGACCTCTCTTGTCTGTCTATGTGCTCTGTGCCTTCCTCACCCACAGATGGGTTCCCTTCCCTGTGGTCTGAGGAATGAATGTTAATCAGCCTCTCCCTTCTTCCTCTGAATGTTAATCCAGCAAATGTCCTTGGACTAAGGAATATACTCCTCCCGGAATGCACCCCAGAGGCAGTGAATCCTAAGTTCAAACCAAGACCCGAAAGTCCTACAGTGGTAGGGGGATTTTCTTTTCTGGTCCAATCTATTTGGTGTTCTGTAAACTTCTTGTATGTTTTTAGGCATCTCTTTCTTTATGTTGGGGAAATTTTCTTCTATGATTTTGTTCAAGGTATTTTCTGGGTCTTGTAGCTGATAATCTTCTCCTTTTTCTATTCTTGTTATTCTTGGGTTTAGTTGTTTTTCTTTTCTTTTTTTTAAATAATTATTTTGTTTACATCCCAAATGCTGCTCCCTCCCAGTCCCCCTCACAAGGTTCTTACCCCCCTCCCCCCTCCCCTTCACCTCCGGGGGGGTGCCCCCCCCCTGGGTTTTGCCCCTTCTCTGGGGCATCAAGTCTTTACAGGATTAGGCACATCCTCTCCCACTGAGGCCAGATGAGGCGGCCTATGCTGCATATGTGCCAGGGGCCTCTGACAAGCGCGTGTATGCTCTTTGGTTGGTAGCTCAGTCTCTGGGAGCTCCCAGGGGTCCAGGTTAATTGATGCTACTTTTAGCAGGAGGTATTAGAAAAGAGAAGCATCTGTTTGGCTCCCGGTTCAGCTGCCATGTTCCCACACTATGCCCAGCACAGACTGGAACTCCAGAGCTCCAAAATCTCACCACCCAGCTCACTAAGTTCTCATTGGTGGGTTACTTCCATGGCATCCCCATGCTTCAAACCCCCACGGCCTTTGAGGGGCATATCACACAAACCCAGGTTTGCCACCTCCGTACCTTTCTCTCTTGAACTAGGTTGAGTCGCCTCTAGAAGAAAAACATCACACAGAGTTTAGGAACAATGGTAACTCAATCTCTGGGTGCAACAACTAAAAGTTAATCTTGTAAGCCTTATTAAATCTAATCCTCTAGTGGCGGATCCATGATACTGAGAAACTCTTGGTACTACATCTTGGCCTTCCTAACCTTGTTCCAAAAGCCTTAACTCTTTTCTGGCTTCTTCTCTTCCTCTGTGTAACCCAGAAGTCCCGCCTCCTACTTGCCCAGTGATTGGCTCCTTTATTCATAAGGGGAGGGTTCACAAGAAGTTCTTGAGTACTGTCTGCAGCCCCTCCCAGGGAACTGAATTAACATCAAAATACAAAATACCAGGGCCATCCACAATAACTACTGGTCTTCCTGTGGGATCACCATCCCCTTTAGTTCCTTCAATCCTTGCGCTAACTCTTCTATAGAGGTCTCCAACCTCCATCTCATGCTTGGCTGTGGGTATCTGCATTTGTCCCATTCAGCTGCTGAGTAGAGCCTCTCAGAGGACAAGCATGCAAGGCTCCTGTCTGCAAGCACAGCATAGCATCAGTAATAGTCTCAGGGATTGGTGCCCATCTGTGGGATGGATCCCAAGTTGGGCTGGTCACTGGACAGCCTTTCCTTCATTCTCTGCTCCATTTTTGTCCCTGCATTTCATTCAGACAGGAGCAATTTTGGGTCAAAAATTTTGTAGGTGGGGTGGTGTCCCCATTCCTTTTCTGGGGGTCCTGTTTGGCTACTGGCTACCTGTCTCTTCAGGTTTCATATCCCCACTGTTGGGCATTTCAGTTAAGGTCACCCACATTGAGTCCTGGGAGCCTCCGCAATCCAAGGTCTTTGGGATTTTCATAGTGTCCCAGATTTCTTGGATGTTTTATGTCAGAAACTTTTTAGATTTAACATTTTTTGACTGATTTATCGATTCCTTCAATCATATGTTCTACATCTGAGATTCTCTCTTCCATCTTCTGTAGTCTGTTGATGAGGCTTGTGTCTGTAGTTCCTATTCTCTTCTCTAGGTTTTTCATCCCCAGGATTCCCCTAGTTTGTATATTTTTTTTTATTGGTTCTATTTCAATTTTCTATTCTTGGACAATTTTATTCATTTCTTTTACCTGTTTGATTGTATTTTCCTATATTTCTTTAAGGGATTTATTCGTTTCCTCTTTAAAGGCCTCTATCGTCTTTGTAAGATTGGATTTGAGGCAATCTTCTTGAGCTTCAGCTGTGTTAGGATATCTAGGACGTGCTGTATAGGATAGCTGGGCTCTGGTGGTGCCCTGGTTCTTATTGATTATGTCCTTATGTTGGTTGTGTTCTTACTCTGGCCTTTAGCCATCTGGTTGTCCCTGGTGTTGGCTGAATGTTCCTGATGCCAGCAGGACTCCTCTGGGAGGCAGGCAGAGCCATGGGACTGACAGTGAAGTTCAGAGAAAAGCATGCTGCTCATTTCTGCTGGCTGTGTCCCAGGTGGACCTGAATGTCCCTGGGGCCCTTCAGACCTCCTGGGAGAAGGCAGGAAGAGCTGTGGGCCAGAAGACGGAGGTCAGGGGACAGTTTGCAGCTCATCTGCGTTGACTGTGCCTCAGGTGGACCCTGCAGGCAAGGGATTGGTAGAGGAGGGATGTAACCTAGATTTCTGTGGCCCCACAAAGGCAGACAGGGCTGTGTGTCAGATGATGTAGGTCAGGGGACAGCCCGCAGCTTGCTTATCATTTTTTATTAGCTTTATTTCCTTGTGTGTTTGCACGTATGCGTGAACATACCTGTATATCTGAAGACCAGAGGACAGTTTACTGAAGTCAGTTTTTTCTTTTAGCCATCCAGGGTGGAGGGATTGTACTCAGGTTGTCAGCCTTGGTGGCAGGCACCTTTATATATTGAGCCATCTCCCTAGCCAGAGAAAGCAATTTTTATTTTCTTGATAGGAAAAAAAGAGGAGGTAGTGGGGAGGAGGGAACTACTTTTTATTCGGTTGTGAGTCCAGCCTTTAATGGCTAAGCCATCTATCTAGCCTTCTTTTTAAACATTACATAATTGGAGTTGGAGGAATGACTCAGTGGTTAAGAGTACTGGCTCTTCTTCCTGAGAACCTAGGTTTGAATCCTGGCACCCACATGGCAGCTCACAACCATCTGTAACTCCAGTTCCAGGGGATCCAATGCTCTCTTCTGGCCTCCTCAGGCACTAGGCACATGCATGGTGTACAGACATACAGGCAGGTAAAACACACAAACACATACAATAAAAATAAATCTACATTTAAAAAATTATTAATTTTGTGTGTGTGAATGTGCACACATGTGTGCATGCGTGTGAGTCAGAAGAGAGCTTGCTAGGGCAAGGATTACTTCTCTTCATCCATCATGTGGATCCCAGGGATCAAACTTAAATCACCAGTTTTATGGAAAGTGCTTTTACCCATTGAGCCACGACACTGATCCAGGACAGATGCTCTTGATGTCAGCCATCATCTTCAGCGCATCTTATATTAAACAAGGAAAAGCAAACTACAACTCAATGGTATTTTGTATTGTTTGGAGTTCAAAGTGTCCATAGTAGATTTTGTGATGTGCTATTCAGATACCACTTTAAACCTCTTGGATACTGTCAGTCAGCTCTGGATAACCCATAACAACTTACACAGGAATATGAAGAACCAGCCTTCTCCTTCAAGTTGGGACCATGATGCAGGGCCTTGCAAGCTCCAGAGCTGGAAACCTAATGATTTAGCTACACAATTACACGCACTCCACACTACATCCCTGTTGCTTCATCCTATGATTCTCTTCCCAGAGTCATTCCTCTCAGTTGTGCTTCCTGATGGGTTTCTTGTCCACAAATCTTCATCTCAGTGTCTGTTTCCTGGGGGACTCCATGCAACACAACTGACACACTTATTCATTCAAATATGTTAAAAATGTAGGTTGTTTCAGTTTGGGTTTCCATTGCTGTGAAAAGACACCATGACCAAGGCAACTGTAAAGGAGAACATTTAATTGGTGCTGGCTTACAGTTTCAGAGGTTCAGTCCATTATCATCATGGTGGGAAGTATGGCAGCATGCAGATAGACATGGTGCTGGAAAAGGGGCTTAGAGTTCTACATCTTGATCTGAAGGTACCCAGGAGGAGATTGTCTTCCATAGGCAGCCAGGAAGAGTTTTTTTTTCCACACTGGGTAGAATCTGAGACCTCAAAGCCCAGTCCGACAGTAATACATTTCCTCAAACAAAGGCACATCTTTAATAGTGCCATTCCCTATGGGCCAAGCATATTCAAACACATGAATCTATGGGGGGGGTAAAACCTACTCAAACCACCACAACGGTTAAACGACACAACAGTAGTTTAAAGGGAGTCTCCACCGTGATTTCTTATACAGGTCTTAAGACATACAACACAGAAGAAATTCCAGTAAAGGAAAATGCAACAGTGGGGCCTACATTTATTTATTTATTTATTTATTTATTTATTTATTTATTTATTTATTTAAATACTGCCTGCCTGTATGCCTACAAGACAGAAGAGAATATAGATGGTTGTGAGCCACCATGTGGTTGCTGGGAATTGAACTCAGGACCTCTGGAAGAACAGCCAGTGCTCTTAACCACTGAGCCATCTCTCCAGCTCGGGCCTATATTTTTGAAGAAAGCCCTTGTAGAACATATGTAATGTCAAAAAGTTTGAGTGTTTAATAGGGAAAGGAGTAGAGAAAAATGAAGGAAAAGCTAGGTGATTTAGAGGCTAGGAGTATTTGTTGTTTCTGCAGAAGACTCAAGTTTGATTCCCAGCACCCAGTACTGTATGGTGGCTCACAACCATCATAACTCCAGTGCCAGGGGATCTAATGCCTATTTCTGACCTTGACAGGCACACAGAACACACATGGTACAGGCATATACTAAGGCAAAAAGACTGACACATAAAATATAAAATAAAATAAAATGAATAAATACAATTAAAAGTGAAGTTAAAAAAATAAAGAAGAGAAAAAGGAAGGGAATTTCTGTCAGGACACACATGACCAGAAAGCACACATTAGGAACTAGAGACCATACTTACACTGCAGCCTAGAGCCATGTTGTAAGGGACAGGAAGCAAAGCCTAGAGTCTAGGCAATGTGTAAGGTCAGACTGGAGACTTTCCCTTGCAAAGGAGTCACTGACTCATCATCTCAAAACACATCAAAATATGCCTGCCACCTTGTCACATTGATCATTGGAATCTGAAACTACTTGAAGATTGATCCATAACCACAGTCAAGGCCATCTTTACAAGCATGAAACAAGCCACAGATGAAATTTCTTATGAGACAAATGTCCTTCGTATCAAGGCTGGAAAATAGTCTTGGTCACAGCAGCTTTAATGATCCTGACTTAACAAACTTTTCAAAGTAATCTTTTAAATTTATATTTTGTTGCATTAATTTATTTTGTTCTGTGAAAGTGCATATGTGCAGGGACATGTATATGCCATGACACTCTTGTTGAGGTCAGCGAATAGCCTCTGGAAGTCAGTTCTCTTGTTCTACTGTGTAGGTCTTGGGAATCTAACTCAGATTCGCAGGCTTAGCTGCAAGCATCTTCACCTATGGAGACATCTATCTCCAGGATCCAATTTTGGTTTGAGACAGGATCTCATGTAGACCAGGCTGGTCTGTAAGTAACTATGTAGCTTAACCTGGTTTTGAACTTCTGATCCTTCTAACTCCACTTCCTGAATGTCAAGATTACTAACATGTACCATCAACCTTTATACTCTACCATCTCTACAACCCAGCTTATGTGTCTGTTAGCAACATCCCTAGAATGTACTACCCTACTCAAGACTCGGATATCTCCTGTCATCTCTTTCTTTTGTTCATTGCTTCAGATTTTATACTTATGCTGGTCCCCATAGTCATGAAATTAATAAAACTTTTCTCTTGTCCCCTGTTAACCAGCATTTGTAGTAATTGGGATTTTGGGTACAGCCTAAGAGCTCTCATAGTAACTCAAGGGTACAAAAGGGAGCTCCCCTTCCATCACGAAGGCAGGAAAAATAAAACACATCTCTGGAAAGCCCAGCTAATGAAAGCCCATGACCAAGAAAATCTACTCATGTGCTCTCTCCCAGATGGAAACCTCAGAGTGGTCCTTAGGAATGCCCACAGAAAACTACCAGACAGCAAACTAAGTCTTTGGAGATAGTCTATTGACTTCAAAGAATGATCAGGAAGTGAACTGTGATTTCAGTCTTGGAGGTGGTGGCAAAGGGTGGAGGGAAGGGGGTCATTGTTGCCTACAAAGTGAGTTCAAGGCTATCTTGGAGTAACATGAGACCTTTTTTCTAAAAGGAAAATCAGAAAAATAAAACTTGACAAAAACAATAAAAAAACCCAAACACTAGTTTTCATCTAAGTACTAGTAACACTAGTTTTACTTAGAATATCAAAAGTGCTGTGCAAACTGGAGAAGAAGGAACCTCTTAAACTGTTGGAGATAATATAACTTTCCACAGCTGTAATGGAAAGCAGTATGGGGCCTCAAAATGTAACTACCGTATGATGGCATAGTCTCACTTCTGAGTGTGTATGAATGTCAGAAAACAACTCAATCAGGTTTGTTCTTTCTTTATAGCATGTGAGTGCTAGTAGACAGAACTCAGGTTGTCAGGCTTGGTGCAAGCACCTTTACCTTCTCAGCCATCTTGCCGGCCAATACACTAGTCTTCATACGCAGAAACCAAAGAAGTCAAAAGTATGATAAATAAAACTAATTCATACTCAGAGTGATAAAACTTCAGGACTTCAAAGACAAGTAGAAGACCTTCAATGATACTGACAGCTGGAAGACAATGAAACAGTATCTTTGAAGCAGTAAAAGCACAAACTGTCTGCCGTAGTCTTTTATATCCACTAAGTAAATTTTTATGAATAATGGAGTAATAAAGATATTTTCAGTCATAAACAGATATCGTTAAAACAACTTTGATGCACTTATTTAATTAATGTTCGTGTGCGTGCACATGCGCGTGCACGTGTGTGTGTGTTTTCAAGGACACATGTGCAAGTAGAGGCCAGAGGCAAATGTCAGGTATTTCCCTAAATGGTTTATGAGACAGGGTCTCTTGCTGAACCTGAAACTGAACAATTCAGGTAGACAGGCTAGCTGGCAATCCTTAAGGGGCTTCCTGTTTTTCGTTTCCCCAGATTTGGGGTCACCTGGCATTTTTCTGTGAGTGCCAGGGATGCAGACTAGATCCTCATAGCAAGCAGCTTACCAATTTAGTCTCTAAAAAAGCCTTCCAAAACATATCCCAGAAGGATAAAAGCCTTTGGAATGTAAGAAGGAATAGTGATTAATAGCCAGGACAGAAAGTCCTTGCCTAGAAAATGAAAGGATATATAATCTGAAAGAAGAAAGCAGCCCATTTCTATAGACAGTCACTGCAGAGATACTTGATGAGCCCACAAAAAGGTCGCTAGAACCAGTACATGGATTTAATCAAGGTCACAGGATATGAGATCAATACACAAAAAACCCAATTGTATTTATATACAATGGCAACAGAACATTGGAAATTGAATTTTAAAATGGTAACATCTGCAATAGCACTAGAAATACTAAATTCTTAGTCATAATTCTTACAAAAAAATGAACAAGGTCTGGAAGCTCAGCATCATAAAACTTCAATAAAAAACATCAAAGATGGCCAGAGTAAATACAATGTGTTCCTAAACTGAAGCCTCACTGTGGATAGCTTGTGACAGATAGACTAAAAGATGGTCTTCAGTGAGCCTTGCCTTCTGGGCATTCATGTCTTTACATAACCCCTCTCTTGAAGGGTGCACTAGAGAGAGATATGCACTTGCAATAAACAGAAGAGGTAAGAGGCAAGTTTTGGAAGTATCACCTCCTAGATAGGCTTCCTGAGAGGCCATGTTTCTGCTGGGCACTCACTCTCACACTCCTAGGGGAGTTAGTTGCCATGTTGTGAGCAGTTCTAAAGAGAGGCTAAAGGAACCACGGAGAGTCCTCCAGGCACAATTAGCAAGGAACGACATCTTTAAATATATAATTTTGGTGTATTTATTTTTATTTTATTTTACATGGAGTGTTTTGCCTGAATGTATGTAAATATATCACTACACGCCCAACATCTGAGGAGGCTGAAAGATGGCATGAGATCCTCTGAAGCTGGAGTTAGAGACAGCTGTGAGCTGCCATGGGGTTACTGGGGATCTGGGACTAGAACCCAGGTCCTCTGAAAGAGCATTTTGTCTTCTTGACTGCTGGGCTGCTTAGGTTTTTTTTTTTTTTTCAACATGACAGAAGCTGGGTCTTCTTGAAAGACGGAAACTCAATTGAGAAAAATAACCCATCAGATTGTCCTGGAGGTAAGCCCCTGAGGCCATTTTCATGATTAATGGCCACCGCTGGGCAAGAGTTAACTTCCTTGTATGAAAAAGCAAGTCATGGGGATCAAGCCAGTAAACAAGAGCGCTTCTTCATGGTGTTTTCTGTGTAGTTCCTACCTCCAGGTTCCTGCACTGTTTGAGTTCCTGGCCTGGCTTCCCTCAGTGATGGAGTGTATGTGAAACTGTAAACTGAAATAAACCCTTTCCTCCCAAGTTGGTTTTGGTCATGGTGATTATTATAGATAATAGAAAGCAAACTGGGATCTCGCCAAATCTACACCATGGATGAGTGTACAGGTATCCTCAGAGGCTATCAGAACCTCTGGAGCTGGAGGTATAGGTAGGTTGTGAACTGCCTGATGTTGGGGCTGGGAACTAAACTAATCATGCAGACGACTCTATGACTATGGAAGCTCCCAGCTGATCCTTACCTCAGCTCTGGCTGACGACTTGATTGCAACCTTGTGAGCCAAAGATCCTGAGGTAGGAGGCCTGAACTCTACCCAGATTCCTGAACCACAGGATTCATGAGGTAATAAGTATGCGTGTTACAGGCCACTAGGTTTGGAGCCATTTTGTAATGCAGTAATAAAGAAAATGTCAGATTTCTCCAAATTCATGAAAAGATTACCACGAACCTTAACCCCAGGAAAGCTTTTTGTAGAAAATTTCAAACAAACTCTAAAATGTCTTTGATAAAGCAAAAGAATTACAATAGTCAAAAACAATTTTGAAGAACGAAGTTGGAGAACTCAGTAACCGACTTCAGAAGAATGAAGACAGCGAGCCTCCAGATCTTGTACATTCTTTGTAAGAATCATGACTAAGGATTTGGTATTTCTAGTGCTATTGCAAACGTTACAGTTTTAAAATTCAATTTCCAATGTTTTGTTGCTGTAGTATACAAATACAATTGTTTTTCTTTTTTTATGTATCGATCTCACATCCTGTGATCTTGATTAAATCCATGTACTGGTTCTAGCAACCTTTTTTGTAGGCTCTTCCAGTGTCTCTGCAGTGATGGTGGAATCAAATGATCCTTGGACTAGAACAGGGAGGGCAGAGGAGACCTGCATGGAAACAGTCAATTGATTTGTTTTTGACAAAACTATAAAGGTGATTATATATATGTATATATATATATTTGGTTTTTCGAGACAGGGTTTCTCTGTGTAGCCCTGGCTGTCCTGGAACTCAATCTGTAGACCAGGCTAGCCTCAAACTCTCAAACTCAGAAATCCGCCTGCCTCTGTCTTCCAAGTTGATTTTATATTTTAATTAAAAAACCTTATTACATTTTAATTTTTTTGACATGTGTGTTTGTATGGGTGTGTATGGTGTGGCATACACATGGAGGTCAGAGGACAGCTGGCAAGGTCAGTCTCCTCCTGCCATGTGGGTCCTAGAGATTCAATTTGCATTCTCAAACTTGGTGGCAGATGCTTTTCTTCACTGAGTCATCTTGCTGGCCCCAGAGGTATTTTTCAAAAAGATAGTATCTTTAAGGAGTGTTTCCTGGGGGCTAACTGAAAATTTCTATCTAGCAAACCAAAGGGTTTTGTTTAGTACAAACATAAACAAAATACTTCAACAAAATATTAGATGCATGAGTACATGTGACAAATGCCTTAAATGGGACCAGGAGGTAAATGTAGACATTTTTCAACTTTCATAACTAAAATAGTATAGTTTTTTGGGGGAGCACCGTTTCTCTGTGTAGCCTTGGCTGTCCTGGAACTTGCTCTGTAGACCAGGCTGTCCTGCCCCTGCCTCCTGAGTGCTGGGATTAAAGGCATGTGCCACCATTGCACAGCCCTAAATTGTACACTTTCAAATATAGAAATAAAAATTAGAAATTGAGCAGATTAAGGAAAATAATACTAGGACGAAAGTAGTGTATAAACCTTACAAGTAGAGGAAGAAAAAGTAAAGACCAGTACAAACTAGGCCATCCTAGCAAAGACCAAAGGATGGAAAGGAAAGGAAATGTCAGGAGTACATGAGACACAGACCACTGAAAAACAAATCAAAGAGTAAGTTGTCACAATAAAACAAGTGGGTACACTTTCTTTTTTTTTTTTTTTTTTTTTTTTTTTTTTTAAAGATTTATTTATTTATTATGTATACAGTGTTCTGCCTGTTTGTACACCTGCAGGCCAGAAGAGGGCACCAGATTTCATTATAGATGGTTGTGAGCCACCATGTGGTTGCTGGGAATTGAACTCATGACCTCTTGAAGAGCAGTCTGTGCTCTTAACCTCTGAGCCAACTCTCCAGCCCCGTGGGTACACTTTCTTGAGGCTGGAGAGATGGCTTATTGGTTAAAAGTGCTTGCTACTCTCCCAAAGTTTCCCAGCGCCCGTATGGCACACAGCTATACACACATATACACAGACAAAATTTTAAAAATATTTAAAAATATTTAAAAATGCGTAGCATTTCTTCTTTTGCATTTTGTAAGATGAAGTCTCGTTATGCAGACTTCTGGCTTCCTGCCTGAGCTTCCCAGGTGCTGGGATTTTAGGTGTGCCACCACGGAGCTCTGTTCCTTAAACAATGGAAGATTTTCATTTGGGAAAATATACAGCTGTTGGTTCTCTATCAAGGACACACATAAAAGACTAGATATGGTGGCACATGCCTGTGTCCCCAGCACTTAGGTGGAGGCAGGAAGGTCAGGAGCTCAAAATCATTTGTGGCCACATAGTGAGTTTGAGGTCAGCTTGGGCTACATGAGTGCATGTCCCAAAAGAGAGAAATAAAGAAGACACACATAAAAACAAGCAAAGATTATGAATAAAAAATGGGAAGCTATACTAAGCAAATTCTGGGAAAAGAATGCATTATGGAAATTTTTTTTATAATAGACAAATAGAATTCAAAACAGCAAACATTTAATAAGACAAATAGCAATATCTTATCATCATATAATGTATAATTCATGAACTTTTATGTACCCTCAGCAGTAGCAAAACAAAGACAGAAGATTAAATTGAAACACAGGGATAAGGAAAGTCAGAAACTATCCTGTCAGAGCATTTCCACTCCAATGGTCTCAAGCTCTTCTTGCTCATTCTCTTAAGGTTTTTATAGTGACAGGTAATTTACATTTTGCCAGAGATTTATGTACATCAATGTGTTTACTGTTCTATTTTGTGTATACATGTGGGTATATAATATATACACAAATATATGTATATAACACATGTATTATAATAATTATTATTTTTTTTAACAGATCTTGCCTCGAGTTTATTTGTAAAAACAGCATAGGACACTGGTCATCTGCAAATAGTGTGTGGGTAGGTGTGTCACGGCAGTCCATCTGTCTTCACGTTGGCAGGAGCCTTTTCTATGGGGCCTTCACAGGGGCCTGGGCACCTTTGGGAGCCTGGGCTGGAGCTGAAGCCTGGGCCTTAGCTGGAGCTTTGGCCTCTGCCTTGGTTTGAACCTTGGGCTTTGGTTGGCAGAGCCTACGACCCTTGGCCATGTAGCTTCGAATCTGCTACCCAAGCTTGGGGTGAGCGATGAAAGCCAGGCGGCTGAGTTTGCGGCTGGGGCCCTTTGGCATCTTGGGCTTGATGGTCTGAGGCTTCACAAGGGCCTTGATGGCCTCTGCGCGTGCACTCACTGCCTTTGCATTGTTGGCCTGCATCTTCTTCAGTTCTTTCTTGTTGTGCTTCTTGGCAAAGCGCATGTTCCTCAAGAACTTGGGGTCAACCCCCTTAAGAGACTCGTATCTTTGTGACCGGGGTTTCTTGATGCCATTTCTGTGCCATTTGCGGGACTGGTTGTGTGTGGTGTGGTTCTTGGACTTGGCCATGTCTGCACG